>NC_083294.1:311192-578271 GCF_963506605.1 Zootoca vivipara | reverse complement strand
CAGAGGTTGCATGGCTATCGGTCAGGTCCTCTTGAGCCGAGATTCCTGCATTGCAGGGGGCTGGACTAGATGACCCCTGGTAGTGCCTTCCAATTCTACCGTTCTATGATCCCATGACTCTGGGCTTAATGGACTTACTGGGGATGCTGGTGTGAATATCTATGTGGATTACTTTCCTTAATTAACGATGTGGCAAGAAAGCCCCCGCTGTATCTCTGCTGAGTGAGGCTCTGGACTCCTGCGCCCAAAGTCCTCCCTCGATGGCACCACCGATTTCAAAAGGAATATACACATCAGGTGAGGGTGGAAGAGAAGGGAGCATATAGCTCAGTGTTAGAGCATCTGCTTTGGCGTGCAGAAGGTCCCAGGTTCAAAGGCATCTGGGAATGCCTCCTGCCTGAAACCCTGGAGAGACGCTGCCAGTCAGTGTGGGCAGTACTGACCTAGAGGGAGCAATGATCTGACTTGGTATAAGGCAGCATCCTGTGATCCTATGGGGGAAAGAGCACAGAAACTTGTAGAGTTGGAAGGGCCCCCAAGGGTTGTCTAGTCCAGGGGTCAGCAAACTAAGGCCCGCAGGCCGGATCAGGCCCAATAGCCTTCAGGATCCAGCCTGTGGACTGTCCGTGGATCGGTGTAGGGATTCTGTTCATTCGGGCTGCACCTTTTCCCTTTTTTGCGCCATTCCATTCCATTCCCTTCCTCCCTCCCACACACTGCGGTGGCGCCCTCCTCCCTCCCTCCTCCTGGCTCCTCCCTGCCCTGCCTAGAGGAGGAAGGGGGCTGGGCTGAGCGCCATTTTAAGCAGCCCCTTCCCTGGAGCCAGCCCTTTTGCGCTGCTTTTCTTCCCTCCTCCTCTGCCACCCTGGTGCTCCTGTGGGCCCTGGAGCAAAGCGGACAAGCTCACTCTGCCTACCCACGAGAAGAAACGGTGGTGGTGGGTGGGGGGGGTGGTAGCCCCCTGGGAAGGTAACTGCAGTGGGTGGGGGTGGGGAGGAGGACCACTTGCCCCCCTCGCCTCTTCTTCCAGCTTCCCCCCTCCCAGTGCCGCTTCTCCAGCCCACCACAAGGTCTGTAGGACAGTGGACCGGCCCACGGCTAAAAAATTTTGCCGGCCCCTGGTCTAGTCCAATTCCCTGCAATGCAAAAATCACATCTGACCAAATCACTGACAGAGAGAGCACAAACACAAAATATTTAGGGACAGGGGTAGAGGAGAATTTCTTCCATCATCCTTTCTGTCCACCCCCCACCCCACGCAAAAAAAGCCTTTTGATCAGGTGCAGGACACAAACCAAACTGGGCTGTTTTTCATAGCTGCACTTAAGCAGAATTACTCTAGTAAATGCCACTAGCTGGGATTTACCTGCAGGCAATAAAACAAGGATAAATTGAATAAGAGGCTGAAGTTTGGTTGGGAGAAAGAGCCCCATAAATTTACATGGGAAAGTTATCTTCTGTAATAAAGTTACTCTCTGTTTTAAAACATGGATATGTATGGATCGAGTTTTTAATGCTCCCCCAAACACTTAAGTCTTTCCACTGGGAACCTGATGTGTTAACATGGCCCACCCAAAATTTATGGTTGAGCCCCACAGTTCATCTTTTTAAGGGTCCTATTATAGACAGTGTTCTTTGCCTAACTACAGGGGATTATTGATTCCAGGGATCAAATGGGCATCTCCTCCCTGCTTTAGATTCTGCAGCAAACTTGGGGTTAGGAAACTAACATTGGAAAGACTCATAACAGGCTACCTGATCAGGGTAGCAGCTCTCCGACAGGGTCTGATGGTCAAGCCAGTGCTGGTGGATGATGATGATGATGATTAATTATTAATCGCCTTCTAAACCACAGTAGCAAGGCAATTTGCACATAAAGAAATACCTTTTAAACAAGGCTAAGCTCTAGAACTTGTTGACATTCAATGAAGCTGAATGCTGGAAGATTCAGGACAGAATTGTTGTTGTTTAGTTTGTTTAGTCATGTCCGACTCTTCGTGACCTCATGGACGAGCACGCCAGGACAGAATAGTGCATAGTTAAACTAGGGAACTCCCTCCTGCAGGAGGCAATGATTACCACCAACCAAGTGGAGGGTTTGACAAAATAATGGAGAAGAGGGCTATTGGTGGTTAATAGCCACGGTGTCTCTGTTCTGCTTCCATAGTTGGAGGAAACAGTGCTTCCAAATATTAGTTGCAGGAAACTACAAGAAGGGAGGATCAGTATCCTGCTCTTCTTTCTCCACCCGCTCTGTCTCCACCTCTCCCCCCCTAAAACTGCATAATGTCTACAGAGCCTTGGGGGGGGGGGGGAAGGTGCTGAGTGCATGAGGACTCCAACTCCACCTTAATTTCCCAGAAGCATGACATTTGCAAATTTCATGCAATTTTTTTCTGCTGAGCTCCTGTCTGCTCAGACCTCCAGAGCTGGAGGTACTCTGCATAACTTTTGTGTTCTGCATAACACCCTGCCCCTACCCTCTCCTCCTCCTGCTCCTGTTCCTCCAGTGTCTCGCACCTGCCTTTGGATAGACTCCTCTTCAAGGTCTCTCCATCATTCTCTGTTGTTGTGTCTTGCATCCACATAATAAGCCCTGCTGTTGGTTTTAGTTCTTCCATCCATCACGTAGGTGGTCACCCCCTTGGCTTTTTGAGACTGTAGGGTCTCAACGCCAGCACTGCTTTTTTCCAGGCATGTCCAACAGGTAGATCATGATCTACCGGTAGATCACTGGATGTCTGTGATAGATCACTGGTAGAGCTCAACAACTTTGACCCAAAAAGGGGGTAGATCACTGCCAGTTTTTAACTCTGAATAGATCGCAGTCTCTTGGGAGTTGACCACCACTGCAAAGTTTATTCCATTGATCCAAGTAATCTCTTGCTACATCCGCTGCATATGTCGACATTAACTTTGCAGCCTTTTCTACTAACATCCATAACTTTTGATCTTTGTCATATCCAATTATTTGTTTGTTCTAACTTTTAATGATTTCCCCTAGCACTGCAGGTTCTTTGGCATGTTGTGCTGTTCTTAAGATGCTCTTAACCTGCCCCTATCATAACTAACAAAATCAGGAGGGGAAATGGACCATTTTATTTTTTAAAAGTTGATTAAATTAGGCATTGTGAGAGTAATTTGGTAAGTGTGCTTAATTTATAGAGGCTGGATAATTAGCACACATGTTATCTAGGTGCAAAGTTTTGGTTTGTTTTTTTAAAACAATAGTGCTCTCTTTCTCTGCTCTGGACCTACTGAATTTTCCTGATCATCATCAGGTGCTGTGGAAAGGCATCTGTTAGGGAACACTTCGATATGGCAATACATTCTGTTTGTAGACTTTTTAAAGACTTTACAGGTTTCCTTTCTCTGGACCCCCACTGGTTTGTGTGAAAATGGGGGGAGGGTGGGGAAGGTTTAAGGTAGGCTAATGAATTTGTGGGTGCTTCCTTTTGACACCATCAACTATAACATCCTTCTGGACCATCTAGAACAGGCATCCCCAAACTTTGGTCCTCCAGATGTTTTGGACTACAATTCCATCTTCCCCGACCACTGGTCCTGTTAGCTAGGGATCATGGGAGTTGTAGGCCAAAACATCTGGAGGGCCACAGTTTGGGGATGCCTGATCTAGAGGGGCTGAGAGCTGGGGGCACTGTTATACAGTGGTTCCGCTCCTTCCTCATGGGCCACGTTCAGAAAGTGGTGGTGGGGAATGAGTGTTCAGACCCCTGGGCTCTCACTTGTAGGGTGTTCTGTCCTCTCCCCCATGCTTTTCAACATCTACATGCAGCCACTGGGAGAGAACATCAGGGGGTTTGGGCTGCATATTCAGCAGTATGCTGATAATACCCAGCTCTACCCCTCTTTCAAATCAGAACCAGTGAAGGCGGCAAAGGTCCTGTGTGAGTGTCTGGAGGCAGTTGGAGGATGGAGGTGGTGGCTAACAGGTTGAGGTGGAATCCTGACAAGACAGAAGTACTGCTTGTGGGGGACAGGAGGCGGGCAGGTGTGGAGAACTCCCTGGTCCTGAATGGGATAACTGTGCCCCTGAAGGACCAGGTGCGCAGCCCTAGGAGTCATTTTGGACTCACAGCTGTCCATGGAGGCACAGGTTAATTCTGTGTCCAGGGCGGCTGCCTACCAGCTCCATCTGGTACGCAGGCTGAGACCCTACCTTCCTGCGGACTGCCTCGTCAGAGTGGTGCATGCTCTGGTTATCTCCCGCTTGGACTACTGCAATGCGCTCTACGTGGGGCTACCTTTGAAGGTGACCCAGAAACTACAACTAACCCAGAATGCGGCAGCTAGACTGGTGACTGGGAGCGGCTGCTGAGACCACATAACACCAGTCTTGAAAGACCTACATTGGCTCCCAGTATGTTTCCAAGTACAATTCAAAGTGTTGGTCCTGACCTTTAAAGCCCTAAACGGCCTCTGTCCTGTATACCTGAAGGAGCGTCTCCACCCCCATCATTCAGCCCGGACACTGAGGTCCAGTACCGAGGGCCTTCTGGCGGTTCCCTCATTGCAAGAAGTGAGGTTACAGGGAACCAGGCAGAGGGCCTTCTCAGTAGTGGCACCTGCCCTGTGGAATAGCCTCCCACAAGATGTCAAAGAGAAAAACAACTACCAGACTTTTAGAAGACAACTGAAGACAGCCCTGTTTAGGGAAGCTTTTAATGTTTAATAGAATATTTTATTTTAATATTTTGTTGGAAGCCGCCCAGAGTGGGCAGGGTATAAATAATAAATTATTATTATTATTATTATTATTATTATTATTATTATTATTATTATTATTCCTAATTGGCATGGGCTTTTGTAGCACTGAAGTGGCAATCCTATATAAGTTTACTTGGGAGACAGCCCTATGGGCCCAGTGAGTAAACATGCAAAGGCTTGCTCTGCGAGGATCAAGTACCACCGTTGTAACACAAGCTACAAGACAACCTTGCCAATAAGCAACAAAAGTTAATAACCTGCGCTTAATATGTTTATTATTCTCTTTTATTTTTACTTGGCTTTTCTCAAGAGGCTGTTGAAATTGTTTGACTTTGTGGTGACACATATTACCTGCAATTTAGATTGATGCTTGCATTTTTATTCCACTTGATTTAAAAAAATGTTGTTTTGATTTTGTCCTGTTGCTTGTTAGTTTTCTGTCATGGGACTAGGGCACCATACAGAGATTTCAATCTGGTAAGGTAAAGGTAAAGATACTCCTGACCATTAGGTCTAGTCGCAAATGACTCTGGGGTTGCAGCGCTCATCTCGCTCTATAGGCTGAGGGAGCTGGCGTTTGTCCGCAGACAGCTTCCAGGTCATGTGGCCAGCATGACTAAGCCGCTTCTGGTGAACCAGAGCAGTGCACAGAAACACCATTTACCTTCCCGCCGGAGTGGTACCTATTTATCTACTTGCACTTGGACGTGCTTTCGAACTGCTAGGTTGGCAGGAGCTGGGACCAAGCAACAGGAGCTCACCCCGTCACGGGGATTCGAACCGCCGACCTTCTGATTGGCAAGCCCTAGGCTTAGTGTTTTAGACCACAGCGCCACCCACGTCTCCTTCAATCTGGTAGAAACATATTAATTCAATTTCCCCAAATACACAAAGATCTATCGCAAATTTGTGGGGGGGGGTCTCCCTAAAAAGGGCTCATTGGCCAGGAGCACCCCCAAAAAAAACAACCATGTGCTTCTTAGGTGACCAAATTCCTCTTAAAAATCTGAAACACTGAAAAAGAACATCAGACATGTCATGTGCCCAACCCTCTGGCTGGTAAAAGCAGTACTTGGACATGAAAACTCATTGATATCCAGGTGTATTCAACCCTGGCTCCACCTGGAGGACTAGTAGCTTAGATGAGTTTCAAGCATCTGCTGCCCCAGAATTCCATTTAACGTGAACATGGTGAATGCCCCCCCTTTACAAAACCCTTCACTAAATAAAAAGCTGAAGATTCTAGTCTGCAAGAACCTCTTGGGATTAGCAAAGCAACTTGTTTGCCCTCCTGTTCTCTCTGCATTCAAAGCCTGTTGGTGCTTCCAACCTTTCTTTGTGGATCCGTCTTTCCTGTCCTCTCTTCACTCTTCACTTCTCCCATTGCTAACTGCATTCAGTTTCAAGCAGATGTTGTAGGTTAACATGTGTCTGTATTTTTTGGAAGTCAAAGTCATGCATTTAAAAAGATCTGTTTCATGCAAACTCTCAGTGACCTTGGGGGGGGGGAGTATAGATTTCTTTTTTTTTTCTTAAAGAGGGGAGTGGGAATCTAAAGTTTCTCCACTTGAAAGGGGCGACCTGGGCCTTTGACTGATTCATCTGCCTCTCTCTCTCTCTAGCACTGTCATTAAAGAGTCATTCCTTGCTTTTAAGTGTGTGTTTCCGAGGGAGGGGCAGAATTCAAATTTCATTTCAATATATGGAGAAGATGCCTCTTCTCTTCTCTAAAGTGCAGGGTGTCTGAATTTCTGATAACTCCTCATGGAGCAGGATCCAGGAGGCATCTGCTGCTTTTGAAAAAGATCACATTGAATGGGAGGTGTAGACGTGCTCCTTTAGCAAAGCAGGTGTGGAGGTGAAGGGATTAACCCTGCCAGGTTCAAAAGCAGAGACACCCCTAGAGGATGGAGAGACCTTGGCAGCAAGCTGCTCTCAGCCTGCGGAAAGGGAGAGGGGGCAACTCAAATATTAGGGCTCCTCCTGGATTTTGGAGCCTCAGATTGCAAACCATCCTGTTTCTAAACTGGAATGGAGAAACCCACCATTAAGAATCCTAGAATTGTCTGTCCACCTGCAATTCCCAGCAACTTGTATTTAGAAGCAGGGGTGTGTGTGTGTGTGTGTGTGTGTCTGTCTGTCTGTCTGTCTGTCTGTCTGTCTGTGTGTGTGTGTATGTGTGTGTAAACAAATATAGGATTATGATTGTGGATATTCCATCATGGCATAGCGAAATAACTCAAATTCCCTCTCTGTCTTTTGCCTTTCAAGCGGTGACCGTGATTCAGTGGAGAGTGGGTGGCTCTTTTTGGAGGGTTTAGAAAACTTTTATTTATGCTTGCTGTTTGCACATTATGCCACCTTCCCTCCAAGGAAGCTCAAATGAGCATGCACGGCCTCCTCTCCCCATTAATATCTTCACAACAATCCTGCAAGGTAGGTAAAGCTAAGAGAGAATATAACTGGATCAATATTTCCCAGTGCGCTTAATAGTTGAGCAAAGGTTTGGATCAGGGATAGGCCCCCTCCATATGCAGTTGGACTCACAGCGCCTGTAAACTCCCTCCCACAGGAAGCAGAAATGGCCACCAGCTTGGAGGGCTTTAGAAGACGATCAGGCAAATACATGGGGGGGGGGTAATCAAAGGCTACTGGCCATGATGGCTCTGCTGTGCCTCCACAGTCGGAGGCAGAAAATGCTTTGAATACAAATACGCTGGCATCATCCAGCAGGCTCTGCTTATGGTCTCATGACTCCAGCTGCCACCAGTTGCCAGAGACTGTGTGAGTTGAGGGTCCACCCAGGTGGTGGTGAGATTACCTAGTCATGTTTGGCCATCACCAACCTAGTGGAACACTAAGGGGCCCAGGGGCCACTGAAGGTGAAAAAGACTCCGAAAGGTGGTATCACTGGATCCAGCTCATCAATTTTGTTGAAGTTGTTAAACTACATAGTTTTAAGTGGATCTTGAATAAAATGTGCAATTAATTGTTTTGAATTTTTTCAGCCTGAGTAAGTCTTGCAACTGGGACGCGGGTGGCACTGTGGGTTAAACCACAGAGCCTAGGGTTTGGCGATCAGAAGGTCAGCAGTTCGAATCCCTGCGACAGGGTGAGCTCCCGTTGCTCGGTCTCAGCTCCTGCCAACCTAGCAGCTCGAAAGCATGTCAAAGTGCAAGTCGATAAATAGGTACCGCTCCGGCGGGAAGGTAAACAGTGTTTCCGTGTGCTATACTGGTTCGCCAGAAGCAGCTTTGTCATGCTGGCCACATGATCCGGAAGCTGTATGCTGGCTCCCTCAGCCAATAATGCGAGATGAGCGCCACAACCCCAGAGTCGTCCGAGACTGGACCTGATGGTCAGGGGTCCCTTTACCTTTTAAGTCTTGCAAACTGCTATTCTGAATAATGCTTTTCATAGGGCAGGCTAGGGGGCATCAGGGGTGAGTTTGTGGACCCACGGGGGCTGGGAAAAGTTTGGGAAAGCACTGGCTTAGATGTTGTAGCCAAAAGAGTTGCTCCTCCCCAGTCCTTTTCTTTCTTTTACCAACCAGATAATTTTAAATCAGGGGTCAGCAAACTTTTTCAGCAGGGGGCCGGTCCAATGTCCTTCAGACCTTGTGGGGGGCTATATTTTGGGGGGGGGGAATGAATGAATTCCTATGTCCCACAAATAACCCAGAGATGCATTTTAAATAAAAGGACACAATCTACTCATGTAAAAACATGCTGATTCCCAGACCGTCCACGGGCCGGATTTAGAAGGCGATTGGGCCGCATCCTGCCCCCGGGACTTAGTTTGGGGACCCCTGTGTTAAGTTCTTACCCCAGACTACTATTTGTACAGAAGGGGATAAGCAGTTTAAATGAAAAACAAAAAACGTTTTGTACTGTAATGTGAGTGGAATCTCCTATTTTCATTACAAACAAACAAAATGTGCATGATAAAGACTGATTCCTTTTAGTGCCTTTTCAGGATAGTGGCTTTTAAAAAAGGCAACCCAATGGAGGGCAGTGAGAGAGATTCCCCCCCCTTGTTTTTATTTCCCTTGCTGTGATGTGGGTTTTCTGTCATCGTGACAAGTGTAAGGAAAAATGGCTTGCAGTCTGGAATTACGACGAAGATAATGCCTTGATCCGACTGTCAGAGAGAGAGAGATTAATTCTCCCGAGCAGAAGCCGGCTGTGTGTTACAGAGACTTCACACCTGTGGGAAGGATGGAACACATCCAGGGTTGGGGCATGAGATTTTTATGGCACAGCAAGCTGTGGCAGAGAGATGTGCTCTGCTTCATTTCCCAATGTGAAGGCTTCACACATCAGAGAGGCAGCGGCGGTGCAGTGGTTAGAGTGTTGGACTAGGACCTGGGAGACACCGGGGTTCAAATCCCCATCTGGCCACATGAAGCTGACTGGGTGTGACCTTAGAGCCACTCGCTGCCTCTCCACCTCACTGGGTTGTTGTGGGGATTGAATGGGGGGGCGCTTTCAAGGGACTGGAAAACTCTAAATGTATACCTGTTTGCGATCTGGATCTCCCAGCTCTGTAACTTGATATTAATGGGCAAACTAACAGCCCATTGCCTGGGAAGGTTGAACAAGGTTCATAGCAGCCTCTGAGGACACGATATGGAATGATAACTTTGTTTAAAAAACGAAAGTTCATTACATCACATTAGATATAAAAGTTGTGTTTAAACCCCCCACCTTTTTCTCCAATGAGCTCAAGGTGGCAATACACACACACTGGCGGAGGAATGGGAGTGTGGAGGGAGTGGACCGCCCCCGGCACCACTATTCTGGGAGGGTGCCATCGCGGTGCCCCCCCCAGACACGTGCCATGCTCCCATGCCAGGTGCCACGCCTCCACAGGCGGCGCATCACACCCCCAGAATGTGTGCCACCCCCTGCGGGCAGCGCACCGTGCCCTCATGGGCAGCGTATCATGCCCCCGGGTTGCATGCCATGCCCACGCCTGCTCTCCGTCCCCTGTAGCGAAGCATGCAGCTTCACCACTGTACACACACACACACGGTAGCCAGCGTGCTGTGAGTTCCTGGCTTGCTTGCCTCTGGGCTCCTCCTGAACTCAGGGAAAGCCTGCAGTTACGTGGTAGTCTCTCCTCCACTCCCTGGAGTTACTGCCATGAACCATCGCTGCTGTTGTGCTTCTTTGTAGGAGGAGCAGAAACTGGAATCAAGCCGGGGGTTGTCAGAAGAGGGGTGGGTGGGTGAAATGGGGCTGGTGCAGCAGCATTGAGGAGGGGTGTGCTGCCAGGGGTGTGTGTGGCAGATCCCACCCTGCAAGGAGTGTGTGGCAGCAAGATTTGACCTCTGTATGCAGTTTTATGCAGACTTTCCCCCAAACGTTGCTGAAGAATCTGCATCATGAAATCTGTAGAAGTGTGAATTTTGAATGCTGTTTGCTTTGCATTAAAATGTGAACTTTAGGAGACTTAAGAACAGAAGAAAATCCTGCCGCACCCCCCACCCCCATCTAGTCCAGCATCCTGTTCTTGCAGTGCGCCAAGCAGATGCCGCTGTGGGAATCCCACAAGCACAACCTGGGCACACAAGACCCCACTCTGCTCTTTGTGGCTTCCAGCACTGCTGTATCTGACTGTGGAGGCAGAACACAACCCTCATGCCTGGTAGTCACTGATAGCTTTATCTTCCATGGATACAGCCATGGTCGCCTCCTGTGGGAGAGAGTTCCATAGTTTAGTTATGCACTGTGTGAATAAGGACTTTCTTTTACGTGTCCTGTATCTCTGAACATTCAGCTTCATTGGGTCACAGACCTATGGCACAGATATGTCTCTGGCTAAGAGAAGGTGGAGGGTGGCTTAGATTTCACCCGTGCCCTCCTGTAAGAAAAGTTGCACAGAAGGGCAAATTGCTGAGGAGAAACCTAGTAAGGGCCCCTGCATCCTGGGACAGCAGCCTGCCACACCTGCTTCTGTCCAGAATTGCCCCAGAATTTCTGCTCTGCTCTGAGAAAATTGCACGTTTGGAGATGTCCCTTGGCAAAGCTTCCTCCTTTTGGGTGCTGTATTTAGCCTGAGTGGAAGGGGCGAATCTTCCACATCACACTGACCACAGCCAGGCCTTGTAATTTCCACCCTTGCATGGAAATTTAGGGCTGCTCCTTCCTTGGAGATGAAGCTGAACTGATTTAGCAATTTGCACAAATCTGGATTCCTTCTTCAAGGGCTGCCCAGGGCATGAGCCCAGGACAGCCTGTTCTTTGGACAGATGGCAAATCTTGGGCAAGCTCTGTTTGATGTATTGCCTCTAGAACCTGTTATGAAAAGAGCGCCAGATTTTGACAAGTGGAAGCCCGGACCTCTGGACATGTGCAAAGTGTCTTCTGCCAAAGCCCCATAGGGGAAACATAGAGTGAGACACAATTTAAACTGGTGCCTTCCTAGTCCATGCATTGGCTGCAACCCTAAGCCCAGTTACCCGGCCACACTGAATTCAATGGAACTTACTGTACTTCACTGAGTGGACGTGGTTAGGATTGCATTGTTAGTTACTACATTACACCTGTATTCACAACTGAGCCAGTGTTGGTGTAGTGGTTAAGAGCGGTAGACTTGTAATCTGGGGAACTGGGTTCGCGTCTCCGCTCCTCCACATGCAGCTGCTGGGTGACCTTGGGCTAGTCACACTTCTCTGAAGTCTCTCAGCCTTGCTCACCTCACAGAGTGTTTGTTGTGGGGGAGGAAGGGAAAGGGGAATGTGAGCCGCTTTGAGACTCCTTCGGGTAGTGATAAAACGGGATATCAAATCCAAACTCTTCTTCTTCTTCTTCTTCTTCTTCTTCTTCTTCTTCTTCTTCTTCTTCTTCTTCTTCTCCTTCTCCTTCTCCTTCTCCTTCTTCTCCTTCTTCTCCTTCTTCTCCTTCTTCTCCTTCTTCTCCTTCTTCTTCCGATATCCACACTGGTGGTTTTGAGTGGGGTTTGTGAAAATACTATCTCATGTTTAAACTCAGTCTCCCAAGTGGGGAGAGGATCCAGGCCTTAGTTTCCTTGGCATGAAGACTGTTTACTCAGGTTTTGGTTTCCTTAGTATGAAGATCAGTAGATACTGAGGGATCTTTAGGATATATAGTTTTATTTACACACCTGTAAAACCTGAGCCTAGGCTATGGGGAGGGTGTTCACACCACCAGCACCCCAGCAGAGCTTGCTTCTCCGTTAGGTTTTCAGCGGAGCCCCAAGTCACAGCTTTGGGGTCCAGCAAAGAGAAGCCATGCTTCTGTCTCCCCAGCTTCCAGCATCAGCCAATGCTGGACATCCCTCAATGTTCCCTCAATGTTCTCCCTCCTAAGATGAGGTGGCATCCAGCTCCGTTGAGGTGGGAAAAAGCCTACCCAACTTATCTTGCCACTTTGGACGTGTGGCAGGAGGGTACTTAACTGGCAATCCAAGGCCATTCCCTTAACAAAGGAACTGGTTTGGCTGGTTTCCTCATATAGATTATACCCCACATAAACAGGATCACAGATTTGGAAGGGACCCGTGGATACCATCCAGACTGAACCCCCCCCCATCAAACCTATAACAATACCTTTGCATGGTATAGACATGAAAACTGTTTTGGATGCCTTGGCAGAAAGATAAAGGTAATAAGTGCAATCCGTGTGGTGAGAGCCAGTGTGGTATAGTGGTTAAGAGCGGTAGACTCGTAATCTGGGGAACCGGGTTCGTGTCTCCGCTCCTCCACATGCAGCTGCTGGGTGACCTTGGGCTAGTCACACTTCTCTGAAGTCTCTCAGCCCCACCTACCGGGTACCTCACAGGGTGTCTGTTGTGGGGGAGGAAGGGAAAGGAGAATGTTAGCCGCTTTGAGACTCCTTCGGGTAGTGATAAAGTGGGGTATCAAATCCAAACTCTTCTTCTTCTTCATCAATCAATAATAAATTTCATTCAACCTATTGTCATCCCTACTCTATGAAGCCATCTATGTTTGAATATCTCTGTGTGCATGTGTGTGTGTTTTAGTTTAGAGAAAAGACAATTAAGAGGCAACATGATAGAAAGTTATTAAATTATGTGAAGGGTGGAGAAAGTGGATAGAGAAATGTTTTTCTCCCTCTCTCATAACACTCGTGGACATTAAATGAAACAAATGTTGGAAGATTCAGGACAGTTAAGGTCCTTCACCATACAGTTAAACTCTGGAACTCCCTTCCACAGGAGGTAGTGGCGGCCACCAACTTGAACGCCTTTAAAATAGGATGGGATAGATTCGTGGAGAAGAGGGCTGTCTATGACTCCTACGGTAGCCACCGTGGCTATGCTCTGTCTCCCCAGTCAGAGAGAGCAGTGCCTGAATGCCAGTGGCTGGAAGGCACAGGAGGAGAGATGTGCTCTTGGGTCCCGCTTGTGGCTTTTCCACTGGGGCATCTGGTTGCCCACCATGAGAAGAGGATGCTGGATTAGATGGGGCCATTGGCCTGATCCAGCAGGCTCTTCCTATGTTCTTATATGTGGGGTGGCGTTTGCAGGCTGCTTTCTCTGGCCATTGACATTTGGCAGGGAAGCGGGCTTTTGCAGCAGCTTTAGCTCCGGCGGATGGCTTTTGCTCATGCCTTTTACACCGGTCCCTGCAGATCAGCACCTGAATTATTCAGAGCACACACTGCTAGTACTACCCGCAGTGTGATGGAAAGCGCACAGAGCTCAAGGCCAACCATTGGGGGGGGGCGGCACACTGCTGCCTGTAGCTTTCCACAGCCCCTTCTGCTTTCACCTATATTGGGTAGACAATTCGTTGCACAAGCCCTGCTTCCCAAAGGCTGTTGGAGCTTTCAAGCCACCTCTTCCTATCTCCAAAAAGCCTCCTCCTTGTGGGGTGTAACTGCCGGAGGCTTATGGCCCCATCTGCTTATTTACAGACTTGGGGCTGCCACCCCTGCTTGTGATGCTACCTCTGCCTGCCCACTTACCCCCCAACAACCCCTCCCCTCCTCCTTGCCAACCCTCCCCACTTCCATTACAGCTTACCCAACCCCCAGCCCCACCCCTCACATCTCCTTCAAGCTCCCACCATGTCCTCGCAGCTCCTCTGTGTCTTTCCACCCCTACTTAATTCAAATCACTCTTTCAAAACCTGCCTTCTCTCTTCCACCCCATCCCCTGAGTTCATGCAACCTCTTTTGGGAGGTTTTAAATCTTGTGAAACAAATAAACAAGCACAAATCCAGGATTGAGATGCGGTACTACAGATTCTCCAATGGGGGCTGCATGATGACAGCCTTACATATTTATGTACATAGGAAGGTACAGCAGCCAAGCAGATGGGGGCAGGCAGAGGGCCAGTCCTTTTAAAGCTGCATCACTTCCTCAAAACAAAAAACAAACAAAGCCCCAGTCCTTAGGCAATCTCCCTCCACTAATTTTAAGATCACCCCTGCAATGCACTCTAGACCAAGGGTAGCCAATTTGGTGTCCTCCATATGCTGCTGGACTACAATAACCATCATCCATAACCACTGGCCATGCTAATGGGGGCTGATAGGAACTGTAGTCCACACAACACCTGGAAGGCACTGTACTGGTCCTCCCTGATCTAGATGGGATAAAACAGCTTCCTGTGTTCCTCAACCTTGGGAATTGGGAAGGGATTGTGCAGAGAGTAGTGCCTTTGAGCATGTACAAAGAGTTCCCCCCCTTCCCCTGAACTAGTAACTCATTCCTCTGGAATTAAAGGAAATTACGGTATATCCTATACAGTATAAATCTACATACAGTAAGCTGTGTCCTTTGTAGCCAGGAGTGTCTTTAACCAGCTACAGCTGCTCCTGGACAGGCATTTGGTAACCTCGAGGCTGCACTGGCGCAATGCGCTCTGTGTGGGGCTGCCCTTGGGTCTGGCTCTGAGGCTCCAGGAACTGCAGAGTGCAGTGGCCAGGATGCTGGTGGGGTCACCTGGCCGACAGGATGTGACCCCCTTGTTCAGGCATCTGCACTGGCTGCCCATCTGCTACTGAGCCAGGGTCAAGGCCCTCGTATTCATTTACAAAGCCCTGAACCCTTTTATACAGTATCGCAGCTTGATCACTCAGATCATCATCAGCAGGAGCATTGCTGGTCGTTACCTCAGTTGGTGAGGCTAATTTGACGACAACAAGAAACCGAGCCTTTGGTGTCCATCAGCCCAGCCCAGTGGAACACTCTGCCACAACAACAACAACAACAACAACAACAACAACAACATATTTATATCCCACCCATCCGGCTGGGTTTCCCCAGCCACTCTGGGTGGCTCCCAACAGAATATTAAAAACACGATAAAGCATCAAACATTAAAAACTTCCCTAAACAGGGCTGCCTTCTTAAAGTCTTCTAAAAGTCAGTTACCTGTTTATTTCCTTGACATCTGGTGGGAGGGCGTTCCACAGGGTGGGTGCACTTTTGGTTTGGCCTGCACCTCTTGTTTTAGTTAGAAGATATGCCCGGTGTGTGTGTGTGTGTGCATCTGATTGTGAGCACATTATCAAGTGGTTGTAAGGCAGGGGTCAGCAAACTTTTTCAACAGGGGGCCGGTCCACTGTCCCTCAGACCTTGTGGGAGGCCGGACTATATTTTGGGGGGGAAATGAACGAATTCCTATGCCCTACAAATAACCCAGAGATGCATTTTAAATAAAAGGACACATTCTACTCATGTAAAAACATGCTGATTCCCAGACCGTCCGCAGGCGAGATTTAGAAGGCAATTGGGCCGCATCCGGCCCCCGGGCCTTAGTTTGGGGATCCCTGTTGTAAGGTTTTGTTTTCTGGCTTTCCTCACACAATACAGAAAATCTGTGAATGCTTCATCCAAACATCTGTCTCCATCCCCGCCCACCTTTTCATTCATCTTTTGCCTCTCCACAATGAGATCCAAGGAGCTCCTGAAGCTGCAAAATGAATGGAGGGCACGTCCCTTTGATTTAAAGGCTTTGCTTATGAAGTAGGGAGGCATGGGGTGGGGAGAATGGAGACCCAGACCCCTCAACCAGTGGAAAAATTATCCCTTGCTCTGAAACTGAGAGGCTCTCTCGAGACCAGGCACAAGATGCAACCTATAATCAGGGCTTGGATGGTGACTAATCTCCATCCACTCTGAAAATGTCCAATTATTAACAGATGAGGATGATAATACGGTGGGGGGGTTAGTGTTGATTTGGTTTGTTTTATTTTAAAAGGTTATCCGGCTGCAATACACAGACAGCCTTTGACTGTTCCCTTAATTTTCAAAATAAAACAACATGTGCTCTCTTGTCTGCATCCCTTTTGACTGCAGCAAGGGGGAAGGGGCCTCATTGACGTGAAATAATTCTAGACAGTTGCAAAAGACCTGTGTGAGCTCGACTGCCTTCTGTCTTCCTCATGAATTATTTTGGGGACTTGGGATGACCTGGAAGGGTGTAGTCAGTTTGTGGGGAAGGCTAATGGAATGGGCCCTCCTCTCCTTTCCACCCACCAACCCATTCCCTAACCTTTCAGTTTTTCTGTTTTGCTATATGCAGGAGTCCACCAGGAGTGTGGGGGGGGGGGGAGAGAGAGATTTGGTTAAGGACACAGCTAAATGCCAGCCTTCTTTATCTTGTTGGCATCCAACTGTCTCAAGAAACAATGGAGTGTGCCTCTGGGAGTGAAGCCAAACTGCCATGTTAGCAGCAACGAAGTGACCTACCAGGGGCACAAGTCTGGACAGCGTGTCTGGAGGTCCTGGGCTGCCCAGACAACAAGACTCTCCTTTTGGCCACACTGATGTGGTGCAAAGGAAAGCAGAGCAAGACGTCTGGCACCAGCTTGGCTGCAGGAGTTGCCAGAAGGAGGCATACAAACAAGGTGCCATTTTAGACACTCTGCTCCATATTTGTGTAGGGTTTAATCCTTAGCCTTTTCTTCTCCCAAATATGTCCTGCAAGGCAGTCGGAGGTTGAGGACCAGAGTTTCCCTTCTCCTAGATGGGCTCCCTTCCCAGGTGGACGAGCTCCATCTACCTGTCTCCAAATTTTGCGATGAGGCTGAAGAAGGGCATGCAACAGAGCAAGTGAGGTGTGTAGCCTGGAAAGATTTCGCAGGGGCCAGCAAGATAGAGATTCCCCACTGCTGGTTTCGGGGGGGGGGGGGGGAACACCAAATGTGAGGTATATGATACAGAGAAACAACTGCTACCTTCCCTCCTGGGCTCTTAGCAGCCTCTCATTATCATTTCACGCAGGTTAGTGCCTCACACAGCGCCACAAAACAACAACTCACTGCTTGCTGCCTGAGCACCTTATCACAAGGTTTAAAGCTGGGCCTGCTTCCCAAGAGCTCTTCTCCCCCGCCTCAATTGTTTTTGTTGAAGCAAGGTGTGCAGCGCAGCCGGTGCCAGGAGCTGCCTCCCAGAGGAACACTCCGTGTACCAGCAGAAACTATTCTCTGTAAACTCTTCATTTCCAAGAATACTTTCCAAAGAAAATCTTCTCCACTTCATTTCAGCAGGTGCGGTCTGGGGGTGAAGGGTGGGGTGGAGAGGCAGCAAAAGTAGTAAAAGTCTTGAGAAGCCAGAGGGTGCTTCCATAACGGTGAACATTTAAGAATATAAGAACACAGGAAGAGCCCTGAGGCTGGATCAGGCCAATGGTCCATTAAGTCCAGCATCCTGTTCTCACAGTGGCCAGCCAGGTGTCTCAATGGGAAACCCACAAGCAGACCCTGAACATAGAAACCACAGGAGGGGAGGGGGCTCCTAACAGCTAGTATATCTCTGTCAATTTCTGTCTATTGGTGAGGGAGTCCACCTCCACAAACAAAACCCCTTTTTTTAGAAAAATGGGGCGGTGTGTGTGTGTGTTGAAATCCTACCACCGAGGCTGCTGTGTTCTATATCTGGCACTCTCAGCCACTTCACAGATGCCACGATGCTCGCCTCCTCGGTTTTCCTTCCGGCAATCTGCTCTCACCAGTTGCCAATTAATTGCATATTGGTGTCTGCTCTCTTCCAGCAGTCTCGATAAACACAAGGAAGGCAGAATTTGAACAAACTCAGTCCTGACTGCTGCGGGGAGGGGGTATGGGGTCTGTTGGCAGGCAGAATGAAAATCTGCCATTGTCCCGGGCATGTTATCTGCTTGATTTTGAAAGCAGACTTGTGGGAAGGGGCTGGGCAGAAGTGCTTTGCTGTTTCACCCCAGAGATGGCCCAGGATGCTCACCCCCGAGTGTTGCTGTGTTCTTTTTTTTTTTTCTAAAGCGTTCAGGGTGGAAAAAAGCTTTTGTTGCTGAACCGCCCTTCAAGTCAAACACACACACGCGCCAATTCTGTTTGTTTCAGAACATATTTTTGCTATGAAGGACTTCTTCATGCAGCGTGAAAAAATGTTGGAAGATTAAGGACAGATAGAGACCTTCAACATGCAGCATGTAGTTCAACTATGGAACTCACTGCCACAGGAGGTAGTGATGGCCACATACTTGGACAGCTTTAAAAGAGGATTGGAATGTTGGTAGAGCATGAGACTCTTAATCTTGGGGTCATGGGTTCGAGCTCCACATTGGGCAAAAGTAGGTTGGACTAGATGACCCCCATGGTCCTTTCCAACTCCATAGTTCTATGATTATTATAAGCACCTGTAAGCATTGCCCCCCCTCCCTGATTTGCTCTGGCAATACTTGAGTCCCCAAATACTTTCTAACAAGGTCAATGGACAGTGCATGCTATTGGCAATCAACCTCAGACCATCAGATTTAGACAGAGTTTGCCCTGCAGCCTGGAGCTTCAAAGGCAAAGCGTGGAAGCCTCCAAGGAGCCACAGACCTGCCAATCTCTCTGTGCTGGGGAAGAAGGCTAGTTTAAGAGGGGATGCTGTATCATCTGTCTGAAACCCACCCATAAGGACCTGAGAAAGCCACAGCCTCTCTGCTTGGGTGAGGCCTTTTACCATCTCCCCAGCAGTCACATCCCTTCATCGAGAGCTAAAAAAGCCAATGCAATTCTGGGCTGCATCAATAGGAGTATAGCATCTAGATCAAGGGAAGTAATAGTACCACTGTATTCTGCTCTGGTCAGACCTCACTTGGAGTACTGTGTCCGGTTCTGGGCACCACAGTTCAAGAAGGATACTGACAAGCTGGAATGTGTCCAGAAGAGGGCAACCAAAATGGTCAAAGGCCTGGAAACGATGCCTTATAAGGAACGGCTTAGGGAGCTGGGTAGTTTAGCCTGGAGATTAAGGGGTGATATGATAGCCATGTTCAAATATATAAAAGGATGTCATATGTTTTCTGCTGCTCCAGAGAAGCGGACATGGAGCAATGGATTCAAACTACTGTACAAGAAAGAAGATTCCACTTAAACATTAGGAAGAACTTCCTGACAGTAAGGGCTTTTCGGCAGTGGAATTTGCTGCCAAGGAGTGTGGGGGAGTCTCCTTCTTTGGAGGTCTTTAAGCAGAGGCTTGACAGGCATATGTCAAGAATGCTTTGATGGTGTTTCCTGCTTGGCAGGGGGTTGGACTGGATGGCCCTTGTGGTCTCTTCCAACTCTACAATTCTGTGATTCTATGAGAGAACATACTATGTTGCTAAGGTATCCTGCACCCTAAGCTGGGCTTTGGCAGATGTGCCAGCTAGTTTAGATGTGACTTTGCACAGTGGCCTCTGGATAACAAAATCTGTTTGAACTTGGCCCTGTAGACCATCGGCAACCAGGGCGTCTCTA
This sequence comes from Zootoca vivipara, assembly GCF_963506605.1. Taxonomy (NCBI): domain Eukaryota; kingdom Metazoa; phylum Chordata; class Lepidosauria; order Squamata; family Lacertidae; genus Zootoca; species Zootoca vivipara. The sequence goes on along the minus strand of NC_083294.1, from coordinate 558,838 downwards.
ACCATCCCCAGAGCACCTCTCCAGAAACCCTCTCCATCCCGACTTTGCTGTTGCTCAAACCTCTAGTAAAGCAGAAAAAGGCGAGAGTCTTAACCGGTGTGCAATCAGTTCGGCGCGAGGGGAAGCCGCACCGTAGTTCTGAGTATACGCACGATCTGTTCTCTCCTCCTATTTCCCGATTCCCAAAGGAAGGGAAGCGAGAAGGAGGGCGGGCCGGCAGCGCAAGCGAGGGGCCGAGCCGGGCCGGGCCGGGCTCGCCTTTGTCTCCTCCTCCCTTCCCGCGGAACAAGCCAGCGGAGGGAGGGAGGGAGACTGGATTGCGCCCGGGCTGAGTCCGCCTTTGCTGCTGTTGCTGCTGCTGTTGCCAGGTCGAACCCCCGGGAAGATTGGGGCCTGGAACAGAAGGAAGAGGAGTAGCGCCCGCCCCACTCCCCGTCGAGCCAAGGCAGGCTGGCGAGCGATGGTGGCCAGCGCCAGACACTACTGCTCTGTGGGGCTTTCGGCGTGGCGCCTCCTCCTCCTCCGAGGAGACCCGCAAGTGGCGGAGGCGGCAGCTGCTAAGGTAGGGGCGCTGCGACACTGTCGGATATCCAATGAACGCCCGGCTCGTTTGCTCGCGAGTAAGCTCCTCGGAGGTTCTGGTTGCAAGCGCGTTTCAGAGCTTGTAATGGGGAAATGGGGCAGCGGCGGCGACCCTGCGCCTCCTTCCATCGGGAATAAGGCCCAGGGAAGGCGGCGGCAGCGCTGGCTCTGCCCGGCGGCGGCAAGGCGTCCTGGCTGGGAGCAAGCGCTCTTGCGCGCGGGCAAGGGGACCTTGCTCCGGAGTAAGTGGGCGTTGGCGTGCTAGAATCAGGTGCGGCGGGCTTGCTCGGGAGCAACAACCGGTGCAGCGCGGTTGCAGGGGCGGCAGATTTTGTACTCGCTTCCTCCTGAGCGAACACTCCCGCCCCGTGGGATGCGCGGTGTGTGTGTGGGGGGGTGCGCCTACTCCTGAGTAAACGTAGTTCCTGGAGTGGTTGCTTGTGACCTGGCTGGATTTTAGGTTTGATGAGGCCCTAAGCTACTGAAGGTAATGGGGCCCTTTATAGGTCCAGCTGTCCTTTGTCAACAACAAATTGTCGCTGTTTTTTGTGTTGAATATATGCTATCCAACCTAGCAGTTCGAAAGCACGTCAAAATGCAAGTAGATAAATAGGAACCGCTACAGCGGGAAGGTAAATGGCGTTTCCATGTGCTGCTCTGGTTTGCCAGAAGCGGCTTTGTCATGCTGGCCACATGACCTGGAAGCTATACGCCGGCTCCCTCGGCCAATAATACGAGATGAGCGCGCAACCCCAGAGTCGGTCACGACTGGACCTAATGGTCAGGGGTCCCTTTACCTTTACCTTTATATGCTATATGGTAATCGATGGACCTAATAGGTATTTAAAGCCATTTGCACATAACAAAATGCGTATTTTATCAAGTAATTGAACATGTTGAACTGAAATACAATTAAGAAAAAGTATATTAATAGTGAAATGGGGGGCAGGTGTGGGGCCCTAAGTTATAGCTTGTTTAGCTTATATGTAATCCGGCACAGGGTGGGCTCATGGGGGTCACTTTTATTGCCTCACAACAATCCAGTGAGGTAGCTCCCCTCCTCAAATCAGTCCCAGCCCACTACTACCACCTCCCTGTTTGAGCAGTAATAGCATATTTGAATAACTGGACATTTAACACCAGACTTCTCCAATGTGGTTCCCTCCAGATGTTTCAGGCTATGGCTGTGTTCATAGCCTCTTATTTCATTTCCCCTCCATTGTCCTACCTCTCAATTCCTGCATTAAAGCTTGGCTTTCCCTACGACATAGAAGCACCTTTTTGGAAGGCCTGCCTAATGATGTGCAAGTTTAGCTCTCTGGTGGTGCAATGGTTAAAGGGCTTGACTAGGAACTGGGCAGCGGAGGTTCAAGTCCCCACTCAGCCCTGGAGCTCACTGGGTGACCTTGGGCCAGGCACTGCCTTTCAGCCTGACACCCCCCCCCCCAAGTCTTAGAAACTGATATATGAAAGCTATGGCACCTTAAACCCAGGTTATGTGAACAACAACGGAATGTCTAGGCGTCCTTTTTTAATAACAAGAATAATAATAATAATAATAATAATAATAAATTTTTATTTATACCCCGCCCTCCCCAGTCAAAAAGCGGGCTCAGGGCGGCTGACACCAACAGAACTACAATAAAACATAAAAACAATTAATTAAAATACAGATTAAAATACAGTATTAAAATTTAAAATAAAAAAATAAAATTTAATAACAAGAATACTAAGCTTAAAATGTATGAACTGCAGCTAGAATCTTGTTGTTTAGTCATTTAGTCGTGTCCGACTCTTTGTGACCCCATGGACCATAGCACGCCAGGCACTCCTGTCTTGCACTGCCTCCCGCAGTTTGGTCAAACTCATGTTCGCAGCTTCGAGAACACTGTCCAACCATCTTGTCCTCTGACGTCCCCTTCTCCTAGTGCCCTCAATCTTTCCCAACATCAGGGTCTTTTCCAAGGATTCTTCTCTTCTCATGAGGTGGCCAAAGTATTGGAGCCTCAGCTTCACGATCTGTCCTTCCAGTGAGCACTCAGGGCTGATTTCCTTAAGAATGGATAGGTTTGATCTTCTAGCAGTCCATGGGACTCTCAAGAGTCTCCTCCAACACCATAATTCAAAAGCATCAATTCTTCGGCGATCAGCCTTCTTGATGGTCCAGCTCTCACTTCCATACATCACTACTGGGAAAACCATAGCTTTAACTATACGGACCTTTGTAGGTAAGGTGATGTCTCTGCTTTTGAGGATGCTGTCTAGGTTTGTCATTGCTTTTCTCCCAAGAAGCAGGCGTCTTTTAATTTCGTGACTGCTGTCACCATCTGCAGTGATCAAGGAGCCCAAGAATGTAAAATCTCTCACTGCCTCCATTTCTTCCCCTTCCATTTGCCAGGAGGTGATGGGACCTTAACATAAGCTAGAATCTTATGTTCGTTTTTTCACCTTGTCCTCATCTGAAGAATGCCCATCCCCCCACCCCCTAATATACTTAAGAGGCTCTCTTCTCCATTCTTCAGAGAGTGGCTGGAAGTAGGGAGGCAGAAAAAGATCACCCTTTCCTTCCACTCTGCAGGCAAGTCCTGGATTCTCCCTACACCCCATTTCCTTCATATAAATATATCTTTTGAGCACCACAGTTAACACATATTAAAGGCCTATACAACTGATGGTAGAGACACCCACTTGAATGTCCAGTTTGCAAACCTAGGACTTAAGTGTCCTTCAATGATCCCACTCCAAAATTTGTTTTGATTTTGAGCATCACTGTGAGAGTCTGAGGTAGATAACACTTTAACATGCACTACTTAAACCAGTGATGGCCAAACTTGGCCCTCCAGCTGTTTTTGGCCTACAACTCCCATCATCCCTAGCTAACAGGACCAGTGGTCAGGGATGATGGGAATTGTAGTCCCAAAACAGCTGGCGGGCCAGGTTTGGCCATCACTGACTTAAACCATCATAAACTAACTGACTAGTATATTTCAAATTAAAAGCACATTATATATTAAAAGTGTATCAAACAAGGCAACTAAAACCTAAACAAAACATGTTGAGTTGAAAAGAAAAAGGATGTTTTCAGGCCCCCAATCCATGCACATTTTACTTGTGAGGAAGCCCCATTGAACTTGGTTGGGATTTACTTCCGAGTAACAGTGGCAATTTCAATATGAAATCTTAGGCACAGTATTGTACCCAGAGCTCAGAAACCGATCGCATTTATGAAATTCCTTGTCGCAAAACGCACCTAGAACAATGGGAGTTTAGAACACTGCCTACCTCAGAGTTGTTGTGAGGGTTTAAAGATGGGGAGGCAGAGAACCATGTTCACTATCTTGAGCTCTTTGGAAGAAAAGGTGGGATATAAATGCAACAAATAACCAAACAGATTTCTGTATTGTTTGCAAATGGATATTTTTCTGGAAGCAAATAACACAGATATAAATGAGTGATAAACTTGCGCAGTATTCCAGTGGAGTTCAGGAAGTGGCTTTCACATCACATGTAAGCTTCAAATCTAACTTGGAAAATTAACAGGGAAACATCTGGAAAATGGAGGAAACTTCAGTCGTCTGTGACTGGACCTAACGGTCAAGGGTCCCTTTACCTTTACCATGTGAATTCATCTTGTAACTCCCACAGACCCCAGCCAGAATGCAGGTTGAGGAAGCCTGTTCTAGCCATTACACCACACTGCTTATTTTACTTGCACCCAGTGCAAGGAGTTATACGCAGGCTGCTTGGGAGCTCAGGCTGGAATGCAGTTTTGGAAAGAGGAAACAACTTCTCTGTGTTTGAAGCCACTGCAGGTTATTCCACCTGTCTTTGGCCCTCCTCACTCCGTGACTTTCTTTGTAAATTGTCAAATTGGGATTGGCAAGGGTTCAAATCCCCACTTAGCTATGATGCTTAATGGGCGACTTCAGGGTTGCTTGGTGGATAAAACCAGGGAACGAGGAGCATGCATGCTGCCCTGATTTGTTGTTGTTGTTGTTTAGTCGTGTTCGACTCTTTGTGATCCCATGGACCAGAGCATGCCAGGCACTCCTGTCTTGCACTGCCTCCCGCAGTTTGGTCAAACTCATGTTCGTAGCTTCGAGAACACTGTCCAACCATCTCGTCCTCTGTCGCCCCTTCTCCTAGTGCTCTCCATCTTTCCCAACATCAAGGTCTTTCCCAAGGATTCTTCTCTTCTCATTAGGTGGGTGGCCAAAGTATTGGAGCCTCAGCTTCAGGATCTGTCCTTCCAGTGAGCACTCAGGGCTGATTTCCTTCAGAATGGATAGGTTTGATCTTCTTGCAGTCCATGGGACTCTCAAGAGTCTCCTCCAGCACCATAATTCAAAAGCATCAATTCTTCGGCGATCAGCATATCATTTTAGGGGAATGAAATGTAATTTTTGCTAATTTCTTATGTGAAAAGGAGTCCTGGTAGACCACAAACTTGAGTCAACAGTGTGATGCAGCAGCTAAAAAAGTCAATGCAATTCTGGGCCGCATCAATAGGAGTATAGCATCTAGATCAAGGGAAGTAATAGTACCACTGTTTTCTGCTCTGGTCAGACCTCACCTGGAGTACTGTGTCCAGTTCTGGGCACCACAGTTCAAGAAGGATCCTGACAAGCTGGAACGTGTCCAGAAGAGGGCAACCAAAATGGTCAAAGGCTTGGAAACAATGCCTTATGAGGAACGGCTTAGGGAGCTGGATATGTTTAGCCTGGAGAAGAGAAGGTGAAGGGGGGATATGATAGCCATGTTCAAATATATAAATGGATCTCATATAGAGGAGGGTGAAAGACTGTTTTCTGCTGCTCCAGAGAAGCGGACATGGAGCAATGGATTCAAACTTCAAGAAAGAAGATTCCACCTAAACATTAGGAAGAACTTCCTGACAGTAAGAGCTGTTCGGCAGTGGAATTTGCTGCCAAGGAGTGTGGTGGAATCTCCTTCTTTGGAGGTCTTTAAGCAGAGGCTTGACAGCCATCTGTCAGGAATGCTTTGATGGTGTTTCCTGTTTGGCAGGGGGTTGGACTGGATGGCCCTTGGGGTCTCTTCCAACTCTATGACTCTAAGCCTGCAAACTCCATTCAGAAGCTAAGTTTATTGAGCTTGGTACTTTTCGTATTCCAGAAATGAGCAGCTGAGGGATGAGTGGTGTGTGTGTGTGTGTGTGTGTGTGTGTGTGTGTGTGTGCGTGACCCAGGCTATGGGTGGAGTTATGTACACTCTGGTTTAAAAATAGTTTAATAAACTGCAGCCTGGCACTCCATCTTCCAAGACAGGTGAGCAAAAGAAGAGCCTGTTGGACCAGGCCAGTGGTCCATCTAGTTCACACTGGCCAAGCAGATGCCCATTATGGGAAACCAGGGAGCAGAAAATAAGCACAATAGAAATGCTCTCCTCCCCTGTGTAAATCCCTGCACCTGCTATTCAGAAGCCTTGCTGCCTCTGACTGTGGTCGCCTTCCCCAACCCCCATGAATTGTCTCAGTCCCCTTTTAAAACAATCCAAGTTGGTAGCCACCACTGCCTCCTGCAGGAGGGAGTTCCGCAGTTGGACTTTGCACTGCGTGAAGAAGGACTTTCCTTGATCTGTCCTGAAGCTTCCAGCATTCAGCTTCATCGGATGCCCCGGAGTTCTAGCATTACGAAAGAGACAGGGGGACTTTTCTCTGTGCGCTTTCCCCATGTTGTGCATCATTTTATAAACTCCAATCATGTCTCCTCTTATCACCTTTCCTCTCAAGTAAAAGGTCCTAACCACTGCAACCTTTCGCTCTGTCTCCTCGATCATTTTTGGCTGCCCTTTTCTGAAACCTTTCTAGCTCCAGCATATCCTTTCTGACCCCATGACATGCATAAGTGAGGCAGATTTCTATGTTCCTTGTTGTAAGCTGCTTGTTCTGCATCTGAGATTCCACCAGGCTCTGCCCACACACCTAAGCATCAGCTCCTGTTTGTGGTTTCCAACATGAGAGCCTTGGTCAAGGAGTTGGGACGCCCACTTTGCAATCCCCGCTCTGTTCTGAAGCTCAGCAGGGGACACCAGGCCATTCTGTCACTCTTAGCCTAACCTACCTGGCAGAGTAGTTGCACAAATAATTTTGAGGGTGCTGCTGCTGCTGATGTGGGGGACCATGCATACTGCCCCTGGCCGCCTCTGGGGAAATGGGACAGGTTAAAAACCATTTTTCATGGAAATACACCTTTGCAACAATAATGGCTACAGATTTGGTGACTTCAGAGTGATATTCTCAGGAGCAGAAGTGCTACTCTCCGCCCCCCAACCCCCCCCCCCAATCCTTGCATTGCACAAACGTAAAGCTTTGCTGTGTTTTATTTCCCCAGTCATGTTTTTGTTTTTTAAATGAAGAGGTTCGTGGAGTACCTTTTTAGTGGCCTTGCCAGAACTTAGGCCCCAGTGTGAGGTTTTGAGCCGAGCTGGGGTGGGGGTGGGGAGAATACAGATGCCCTCTGCTGAGGTTATGAAGGGGGAAAGAGCTGGACACAGAGACATGGGCTGCTGCCAAGAGATTTACGGCAAACAACGGGGTGGGGAGGTAGGGGTGGGGTGGGTGAGCAGGCGCCAAGGTAATAAAGCAAATGACTTCAGCAGTAGCCTTTAAAAAGACAATTGCCTCATCGCCCAAGTGAGGATGGCGAGGGGCACCTGCCATTAACTCTCTTGGCGGGGCTACGTCACTTGGGCTTTGGGGTTGTCTGGTCGCTGCTGGCAAAAGGCTGGAGTCTTATGGCTGAAGTAGCACCCACCCACCCACCCATATTTGGAGGGAACAGCTCTTTTACAGGCTTCACCGTAACTCCACCTCCCATTGATTTTGGATGCCCCTGCAGAAATCACGCTGCTTTTCTGTGGCTCTAACCAGGGCTGTGTGTAAAGAGCCAGGGTATACTGAGTTGTCCGTGGTTGAGGGTCAGACTAGGGCTTGGGAGACCAGGGTTCAAACCCCGCACAGGGTGACCTTGGGGACCGGTCACTGCCTCTCAGCCTAACCCACCTTGCAAGGTTGTTGTGGGAGAAGGAGGAGGAGCACGTGCTCTACCTTGAGCTCCTTGGAGAAAAAGTTGGTGCATAAATGCAATCAATCAATCAATACTGTAGTCAACCAGCCAGAGGCTTCGTACTACAACTCCCCTGGGCCTGGTCTCTGTAGCAGGGCTGTGGATAGGTAGTGGAGCCCCCCGTTTTTTACTCCAGGCTCTAGATATCTTGCCCTTCTCCTTCTCCTCACCCCTTTTAAAAAGTGAGGACCCCCCCCACACACCTGGTCCTCATTCACCAAGAGGCCAAATTCTGTACATTTATGTGAATTTCTGCCCTGGGCCCAGTCCACAAGTCCTCTTTAAGTGCCTAGCAACATTCCTGTAGTGCAGCCTCTTGGCAGGGGTAATGGCGGTTTTGCCTAAAACTCAGGGAAGGCTGAAGCAGACCTTTAGCCTGATCTGGCTTGTCTCTTCTTACATTCTTTAAAATTAGGAAGGATTTCAGGTAGGGCTTGGCTGGCTCTTGATCCTGAGGATGCACAATGCTGCAGCATGGTTGCTGGCAGGAGCGAGGCCTCGTCAGCACCTGACACCTGCGCTCAGAGATCTGCACTGGTTTCTGACCTGCTTCTGGGCCAGGTTCAAGGGGTATTGCTGTTAGGTCCTGAACAGCTTGGGACCAGTTGACGTCCTACGAGATTGCCTTGCCCCACATGCGCCCACTCAAGCGCTTCAGTCGGCAGAAGAAACCCATCCTTGAGAATAGTATCGCAGAATTGTAGAGTTGGAAGGCACCCTGAGGATCATTTAGTCCAACCCCCTGCAATGCAGTTGTCCTTAGTGACCTTAGCGTTATCAACAGTGAGGCATCACCCACTCTTTGGAACTCCCAGCCTCTTGAAACCAGGCAGACACTTTCGCTGTACTCTTCTCAGCACCTGCTAACGAGCATTTTTGTTCAGATGAGCCAACTTAGACATTTAGAAAGCTGCTGTGAGCTTTAATCTGTTTATCGTCAATTGATTGATTGATTGATTGATTGATTGAATTTATTTATATTCCACCCTATAGGCGGAGGCCTCAGGGCGGTTCACATACATTTTGAAATATGGCAACCCTAGTAGTGTCATCACTAATGGAACTGGGAAACAAACTCTGTGAAAGGATGAAACTGTTGTTAATACTTCTTAATAATACTTCCTGTTTGTTTGTTTGTTTGTTTGTTTGTTTGAACAAAATAAAAAATTCCTTCAGTAGCACCTTAAAGACCAACTAAGTTTTAATTTTGGTATGAGCTTTCATGTGCATGCACACTTCTTCAGATACACGTTTGTTTGTTTGTTTGTTTGTTTTGTTTGTTTGTTGCATCCTTTTCATAAACTGCTTTGAGGGTGATGGTGTTTTTTTGTATGAAACAAAGCAAATAAATAAAATGAAATGATATAAGGATGGGCGAGTCCCAGGTACTGGTTGGGAGCCTTGGCAGAAGGCCCGGGGGGATGGACATCTGGAAGGTTTTGTGGGGCCCTGGCAAATGTCAGCAGACAACAGGGGTGATGTCACCAGAAAGGTGCCCCCTACAGGGCTCCGGCCCGTGGCAAGCAACCTGGCACCGCTGGTGAGGGCGGGCATGGAAAGCGCCCGGTCAGCGTGGCCGAGATTGGTGATTAATTTGTCACGGACTCCTTTCCACGCTTTCCCTGACAGCTCATAAATCCTCATCTATTCTGCTCCTGAGCTCCAGCAAGCAAGGCAGATCGGAGGAGGCAGTTGGCGGGCTGCGCACACTTGCTCTCATTACTGCTTCTGTTACCGTGTCTGCCTTTTCTTCCCTCCCTCCTGGTACATCCAACATTTTTTTTGGGGGGGGGGGGAACGGGGGACAGTACGCCTTCTAAGCCAGGGCAGGATCAGCAGTGTGGAAGAGAGAGTAAACACTAAGGCTGTTGGACCCCAGCAGTGGTACCTCCTCAAAAGAACTCAACACTTCAGTATGGCAACACCTAAACTTTGGAACTCCCTGCCTCTTGGTATTGGACAGGTGCCTCCACTGTACTATCTTTGGCAACTGCTATAAACATTTTTATTCAGGCAATTCTACTCAGCTCTTTAGGGCGCTGCTGCCAGTCTTTGGTCTGATCTGGTTGTTCTATATGGTTTTCGTAAACTGCTCTGAGGTTTGTTGCTTTACAACCAAGCAGTGCATAACTGTTGTGAAATAAACAAGAGGTATGTCCAGACCTTGCTCTGTTTAAGGATCCTGTAGGCAGAGCCCTACCTGAGACCCTTGGAAGAGAATATTGGGTGGACGTCCTGCTAACTCCATGTAAAATTTAATTTTATGTAATAAAATTAAAGCAGATGGGAGCACAAAATGGCCATCCTAGGTCATTTGGGCTGTTAATAATATGGTCCTGATACATTAAAAACAAAACAAATCCCCATTCTATAACTAAGGCACACCCGATGCTAATTTTCAGAGAGGCTTAGTAAGGGCAGCCGCCCAGACAGACTTTTACTGAGATGGCTTCAGCTCGGTCCTGAGCCTATAGCCTAACACCCTTTGTAGGTCCAGCATTTGTGGGGCAGCAAGATGAAGACGGTGCAAATACTTAAATAATCAGCAGTCAGCAAAATGTACGTATCTGTATCTATATATTGTGCATTGCCAGCTCAAGGTAAAAGCAGTCTATCTGAGCAGCAAGATCTTTAAATTTCAGCAATAGTCCTTTTCTGCCCATGATTTTTCATTCCTGCGCTGCAAAGCAGACTTGTTATCTCCAGCGACAAAGTCCACATTTGAGGGGCCGAGGGCAGCAGAGATAAACGCTTGTAAAAAAAAATCCTTTTCCGAAGGATGCTGAGGAATGCACGGTTCCTGGACTTTGGACTCTTGACTTAAGAGGATCGGGCCGAGGCATTTTGCTGCCGATCCCATAGGTCACCCTCCCACTTCTTAGTGCAGGGCCCAATCCTCCCACGACGTTCTCTGCGACCCTGGTCGATCCAAGGTGGCTGTGGGAAGTTCCCACAGAAGTGGTAGAAGCCCCTTCCCTACAGGGTTATACCTGTGCCGTTAAGGGATTAAATGATGCCTACAGAAATTCATCAGGGAAGTCCCTCCCCCCACTCTTCTAGCTTGGCACAGGAAACTCACCAGGTGTGACCTTGGAGTCAGCCACATTGCCTCTCTCAGTGTACCTTACCTCACAGGGTTTTCATGGGGGTTAAATGAGGAGGGGGAGAACCATGTATATATGCCGCCTCAACCTCTCTGGAGAAAAAAAAGTGAGATATAAATGAAATAAATACGTAAATACATAAATAAATGGTACTACTTAGAACAGGGGTCAGCAAACTTTTTCAGCACTTTCCCTCAGACCTTGGGGGGGGGCGGACTATAGGGGGGGGGGGAATGAACAAATTCCTGTGCCCCACAAATAACCCAGAGGTGCATTTTAAATAAAAGGACACATTCTACTCATGTAAAACCACGCTGATTCCCGGATCGTCCACAGGCTGGATTTAGAAGGCAATTAGGCTGGATCCAGCCCCCGGGCCTTAGGTTGCCTACCCATGACTTAGGAACAGGGGCACCCTTCAGTCTCCCGACTCTTCTATGCTGGACCCCAGGTTGCCAGATTGCCCGCCCCTCCCAGTTTTCCTTTTTAAAAAAACTTATTTTAAAAAGCACAGAACTTTGTTCATGGGGCTCTTGGATGTACTGCAGAGTGTCACACACCACCTTGATTTTGCTGCCCCCCCCCCTGCAGATCTGCGCCCAGAGTGCTTTTGAGTTCTTAGCAATGCTCCTTCATGGATTTTCAGGGAGACCTGCCCATCCCGCGTTTGTATTGATCATCATCAGCAGCCCTCCAGGGTTCCCAGAAGGATGGTGTCCTTCTCACCATCTCCTGCCTGATCCTTCAAAAAGAAAAGAACAAGGGGGAGCTGCCAGGCTTGAACCTGTCCCCTTCTGCACTCGGAGCACGCACTCTTTACTGTGCTAGAGGTGGGAGCACTTTTGCCTGTCCCTTTAAAAGCCCCTGCCTGCTGCAGAAGGAGTTAATAATATTGGCTTTGTCTGCGAACCGGCTGAGGATTGTTCCCTGTAGACTGCGTGCTGGAACAGTTTCCTGAGGCCGCAGGGAGCTGGGCTGGGGGCCAAGAGCCAGCATGCTGAGCCCGGCTGCTCACACCATACAAGGAGGTCTGATGGGGAGAGGAGGCTTACTTCCTGCTTGGGGGGTTGGGGGGTGAGGGCTGGAGGAGATACCAGCCTTTCTTCCCGCCTCCCCTGGCTGCTCCTCACCTGCAAAAGCAGAAAACGGAAAATTCTGGAAAAGACTGGGAAGCAAAACTCACCATGGTAAGTAAGATCTTGTAAGCTTTGCTGTCCGGAGTTTGTGTTGCTCAGAAAACAAAACAATTCCAGCGGTGGCTTCATGCACATACGGTAGTGCATGCTTTCACCATCGCCTCCTTCCGCCTGCAGGCTGAAAGAAAATTCCTCTCGTTCTTCTGGAACTCTGCAATCTGGCACTCCAGTTTACACCCCTCCTTCCAACAATGAATTTTGAAGAAGAAAAGATTCCCAAACAAACAAACTGTCTCTCAAAAGCAGGATGCTCTTTTTATAGCCGGCCTGGTTGTGTTTCACACAAAGGGTGGTTCCCTCGCCTTCCTCCCGGGGCCTCAAATCTGTGCAATTTATGGAGGGGAGGGGAAATGTTGCGTTTTGCCACTTTCTTCTTTTTTTGCAAGCGCAAGCACAGTGTTTCCCGTTTTCTCGCCCACAGTATATTTTGGTGCCTGGGGCTGCATTTACCCAGGTGACTGTGGGAAGTTCCCACAGACGGAACGAAAGTCCTGAAGGGCAAAAGAGACAGCAGCCTCATTGACAATTTCATTTCCCAGAAGGTGGAAGAAGCAACACAGGGATCATCTGTTTTGGACTGGGTCCTCACCAACAGGAAGGAACTCGTCATCATCAACAAAGTAGAAGTACTGGGAAACTTGGGAGGAAGTCACCATGTCCTCCTGGATTCCAGGATACAGAGGCAAGGGAAAGCGGAGTCTAGTTGGACATGCACTCTAGACTTTCAGAAGGCAAATTTTGAAAAGCTGAAGGAGCTACTGGGTGAGATCCCATGGTCAGAAATACTCAAAGAGAAGGGAGACCAAGATGGGTAGGAGTTTGTAAAAGGAGAAAAATTGATATAGTTTAGTTGGTTAGAGCATGGCGCTGATAACACCACAATATTCCAGGTGTGGTCTGACCAAGGCAGAATAGAGTGGGACTATGACTTCCCTTGATCTAAACACTCTTCTTCTTTGGCGATCCCTCGTAGCCAAGTAAGATTATCTTCCATGAACATGGTCTTAACAGTGAGTCTGTAAGTGACTGTGGAGGCCAATTCTGGATCCACACTTCCTTCCACAGTGGGGACTTTGGTTTCTGGGTGGGAGTTGATCATGGTGAGGGTTTGCCAAGCGTGCCTTCCTCTTAGCAGATTTCTCCTGTTCATCCTGGGTTCGAGTGTCTTCAAAGCCCATGACACATTTGTTCTCCAATTGGAGCACTTGTAGGCCAGTGTTTCCCAGTTGTCAGTGTTTATACTACATTTTTAAAGATTTGCCTTGGAAGAGTCTTTAAACCTCTTTTGTTGACCACCAGCATTACACTTTCCATTTTTAAGTTCGGGATAGAGTAGTTGCTTTGGAAGACCATAATCGGACATCCAAACAACGTGACCAGTCCAGTGAAGTTGATGTTGAAGAATCATTGCTTTGACACTGGTGATCTTTGCTTCTTACAGTACACTGGCACTGTGGTCTACTAAGACCATAGATGCTTTTCACATGTACTACTGGCAATACAGTAGTATAATATATGTTACTGGATTACTAATATTTGTTGTTGTTTAGTCGTTTAGTCGTGTCCGACTCTTCGTGACCCCATGGACCATAGCACGCCAGGCACTTATAATCTTCAAATATCTGGAGGGCTGTCCCAAACCATCTTCCATGTGACAGCCCTCCAGATATTTGAAGATTATAATCTTTGTAATCTAGTGGTTTTAGCAAGACCCAAACCAATGGATCCAAATGACAAGAAATGAGACTCTCACTAAACATTAGGAATAACTTTCTGAGGGTAAGAGCTGTTTGACAGTGAAGTTGTCTCCTTTGGGAAGTGGTAGACTCTCCTCCCTCGGTGGTTGTTAACCAAAAGGGTTGGCTGGCCACTTGCCAGGGATGCTATAAGTGGTGCTTCTTGCCTTGCAGGGGGAATGGACTAGATGACCCTTGGAGGTTCCTTTCCAACCCTCTGGTTCTATGATTCTATTCAGAGCATGGAACTCAGGAGCTGGAATTATTCTGGATTTAGTGGCCATGCGTGACCTTCCACATATCCCTGAAGGAACCTGACCTTGAGAGAACAATTGAGGGGGGAGGTTTAGATTCAGAATATCACCCCTCTGATGATTTGGCCCATTTGAGTTACCCTTTCATACTGGTGTCCTTGAGGTGTTTCCTAACTCCAAGAAAAGTCACTTAACAAGGAATCCTCATGTTTGCCTTAGCTGAGTCCTAGGTGTGTTTACTCAAGGAATTATATTGAATTCATGAGACTGACACACCCTGCTGAGTGTGGCGAAAATGCCATTCTGAGGCACTTTTTGCTGTTGGGTGTGGGAAGACTGGAGTTCTCATAATCAGGTCTGAATAACCTTTAATTGCACTTTTGTGTTTGCAGGTAGGCTTCAAACCTTTCTCTCCCTCTGCCCCTGCCCCCACAATAATCATTATTTGCATTAATTACTTGATGGCTGTGCTGTGCCTCTGCGGTTGGAGTTGGTGGTGGTTCTCAATCCCAGTTTCCAGAAGCCACAGGAGTGGGGTGAGCATTGCTCTTGTGCTCAGGACCCGCTTGTGGGTTTCCCATGGTGGGCATCTGGCTGGCCACTGTGAGGACAGGATGAGATCTTCATACACAAAGCAGCATCCTTCTCATTTGCCAGGACTTCCCAGCGCTTCACCTGACCAGATAAGGGCATAGGTGGCAAATATCGAAATCTTACAGATTTCTGGGCACGGTTCGTGTGCTCAGAGCTATTGTCATTTTTGCTGTTGCTTCCTGCGTTCAGGGCCAAGACGGGGCTAACATTACCCCTTTCTCCCCCAGTATCTCATGTGAAGCACCACCCTTGGGTGTTGTTGTTTTTTCAAAGGGGTGTGTGCGTTCTACTTGCTTCTGCCACAAGTACACCAAATTCCCCTTCCAACAGTCCTCATTGCTCTGAAAATGTCAATGCTCAAGTTGATTGCTTGACTTTTTTCTCTCTCTTGCCCTCCCTCCAACCTCCTCCTCCTCCTCCTCCTCCTCCTCCTCCTCCTCCTCCTCCTCCTCCTCCTCCTCCTCCTCCTCCTCCTCCTTCTTCTTAAAAAAACCCATGGCTAAAGCTGTTTGCATTAATTATTTCCAGCCTCCCAGATATGTTCCTTTTTGCAGTCCGAGGAAATAATTGGGGCAGATGTTGGCTGAGAGCTGCCTTTCCCATGCTTGGGAAGGAAAGGAGGAGGGGGAGAGAGAAAAGGAAAGCTTGCGTTGGAATTAGATATTTGCAAACAACTGTCATATCTAGGTCACTTGAATATGGTGCGGCAGAGTGGAGGGGCGGGGGAACGAATAAAATCCTTGGGAAAAAGACATTATGGGTTGTTGTTGTTTTTCAAATTTTCTGCAGATCTACACCCATTTGGGGCTGTCAGGTTGGAGAGTGAAGGGGGTGGGGTTGTGAGGCAGACGTTTCCCCCCCCCCACCAGCACACTTGTCTCCTTGCCTGTCTCACCACTGGTTCCATTGTCAATAATGAATCAGCCTCCAAGGAAGATTAAAATGAAAGGGAGCTGCACTCTCTGTTTTAGGGGTTTTGTGTTTTCTGAGTGCCCTGGGACGCAGCAGGAGGTAGGTATCCTTTTGGCTTTAGAGGAGACTTTATTATTATTATTATTATTATTATTATTATTAGTAGTAGTAGTAGTAGTAGTAGAATTTATATATTAATCCCCTACTTCCAGGAGAGTCACTTGCACTAATGTTAATACTGTACATTGAGCATACAGATGGCTCAACAGCAGCAGCATAGAATATTAGAATTGTAGAGTTGGAAGGGATCTCAAGGGTCATCTATTCCAGCCCCCCGTAAATGCAGGAATAGTTTGCTCATTGTGTGGCTCAAATCCACAACCTTGATATTAAGAATCTCATGCTCTACCGACTGAGCTATTCCAGGGATGCAGTTATCCTGTTATTGCAGTTAATTTATTAATTGCCTTCTAAACCACCGTCTTTACGCATAAAATAGTTTTAAACCAGCAAATACATGGTAAAGACCCATTTATCCCTGAAAACCTGATGGGACAGAAAGGCATCCCACTTCTTCTAGTGCATGCAGATAGTGGGCACCTGCAGTATCTCAAACAGGAATGCAATTCCACAGGACAGGGGCAGCCACACTAAAAGCCCTGCTCCGAGTTATTGCAGAGTCGGCTCCTGAGGTCTTTGGAGCTTGCATGAGAGACTCTCCCACAGACCACAGTGATTCACTGGGTGCATAAAGGGATAAGGCTCTCTCTCAAGCAACCTGAGTTGTTTAGGGTTAGGGTTAGTATCAACACCTTGAACTGGTAGCAAATTGGCAGCCATTGCAGGTCCTGTAAGCAAGACATTCGTGACTTCCAAGGAAATAATCGGATCAGGGCTCATGCACGTTCCCCTCACTCCCCCCCCCTCCTTTTCCCATCTGCAATTTCTCCATCTCTTGCTCTCCCATTTTTGCAACAGGTTAAGAGTGTGGGGGACCAGGCCTGTTTCTGCAAAATGATTCATTAATGATGAATTAAATTCTCGTTTACAAAACCGTAATCCTGCTTGATCATTTTTGTCCAGCCCTCACCATTTCGCTCTTAAAATTCAGTGCACTTAAACTGTTCTGCAAGGGTTTATGAATGTTTAAAAATTGCTTTGTTGGTCCCTGAAGTAATTTGACAAGTCTGTCAGCTATTGATTAAAAAAAAAGGAACTACCTGGAATTATTCAAGGATTGGGATGTCTTGGGGAATTAGATAGAAAGTGTAAGAGAGCAGGGAGGGGCGTTATTCCAAATGGGAAAGGAAGTAAGATGTTGGAGAGTAAATATGTTCTCGAAATACTTTCTGAAAAATCCATTCTGGCTGTGAAATTAACTTGGAATGAGATACTCGCCAAGGGTCTTCTTGGGGGTGAGGTGGCCAGGCAGGTTCTGTTCATGTTCAACTGGCATTTGCTCCACCAGGAGGAAACTTGGATGGCTTTAGGATTGGACAAATTCATGGTGGAGGAGAAGACTATCAACATTAAACGAGCTACAGTACAGCAGTTTCCGGAAGCCGCAGAAAGAGTTTTGCTCTTGCACTTGGATCCTGCTTCCTGTTTTCCCATTGGGGCACCTGGTTGGCCACACTGAGAACGGGGGCTAGATGGACCATGGGCCTCATCCAGCAGGCTCTTTTTAGGTTCTTACGTTCTTCTGACCAGTTCTGAAGAGGCAGCTGCCACCCTCCTGGGCCAAAGGAAGGAGCCCCCTTGTGCTCCTATAAGACAGCTAAGTGACAGGAAGAAGAACGATGGTGATAAAATAATGTGATACAGTAATAGCACCGGGGGGGGGGGAGTTTTACTCCCTCGCTGGGATAGGGAGAATTGACCAGTGATAGGAGCGGCAGGGAATTCAGGAGCAGGCCAAAGGGTTTCTTCCACTGTGCTTAGTGGACTTAAGGAACTCACTGCCACAATACTGTATATGCATTAGTCACTATTTCAGCTTGGTTGGCTGCGAAAGGCAGACGAGGCAATATACATAGAGGATCAGTCTCATCAGTTGGCTTCTAGCCATCCAGGCCCAGCTAGTCCAGCATTCTCTTCTCACAGTGGCCAACCAGATGCCCCTGGGAAACCTGCAAGCAGGATTTGAGCACAAGAACAGCACTCTGTCCTCGCGTGGTTTTCAGGAGCTGGTGTTCAGAAGCACGTGCTGCTTCCAACTTCTTGGTTTAACTCTTGAATTCTGGTTGCTGGGAAGCAGCCTGCAGCGAGGCAGGGCACTCATTTTTGTGCTCTGGTTGTGGGCCTCTGGACCTGGCATTTGGAGGGTGGGGGTGCTCTGGACATCCAAATGTCTTTGCCCTGCATCTTCCATTGTCCTTAACCATTGGCCATGCTGGCTGCTCAGCTGGAGGGCCCCAGTTTCCCTGCCCTTTTGGTCTAACCCAGCACAGCTCTTTTGCACTCCAGATGATGAGCATCTGGAGCAATTAGCAGATGCAGCCCAGTGCCTATCGACTCAAATCAACTCAGACTTAATTCAGACATCACAAAATCCGATCTCCAAGATCAGGAACATTTCATAGGCCTTTGCCTGCTCCTTCTCTTGCTTCCCTCCCCGCTCTTGCCGCTTCTACCCTTCCTTTCCAGAGTTGCAGCAAGTTTGCTCAGACATCCAAATGGAACTGCAGGCATGAGCTGGAAGTTGCTTGCAAGCCATAGTTTACAATCCAAAGCTCTGGCTTGGTTGCAGCTTCTGGCTGGCAGGTTTGTTTGATTCTGACGAACTTTGGTTATTTGCTTATTCTTCTGCCCTGAACTCTTGGTGTTGGATGCTGGAGTTACCAGTAGCATCTAGGCATGGACTAAAGCCACACGTAGGCAGCTCGCCTTTCAGCAAAGTTGCTGCATCATGTTCTCTCAGTTTGCAGTCCTGGCCTAATACTGGCCTTCTTTGCAGGGATGTTGTGAAGATAGTTGTGATAATTCCAGGGCCTATCCTTAGCATGCTGTGTCACAGAACCGCTTGTGTGATGTGGTTGGATATTTGCAAGTTACTTCAGCCTCCTAAAAGCCTTTATCTGTTCAACTGCAATGAGTTTGCCTGTCGTGTCCCTGCGTGATTCTCTGTTCTTCCAACTGTGCTGTCTTCTCCTTGGGGATTCAGCTATACCTCTCTTGTATCCAAGTGACAGGTTGAATGCACAGGTGCTTCTTAACTACCCGTCCTGAGATGGGGCTGCCCTTTGCACCTCTTCACAAGTTGTTGTTCTTGGTTTGCTTCCATCTAGCTGGATGAACTTTTTTCAATGCAGGAAACTGATGCTGCTGATGCTGCTTTGGACCTCAGCAGTAGTGTGCCATGGCACTTGGAAGGTTGTTGTTGTTGTTGTTTAGTCGTTTAGTCGTGTCCGACTCTTTGTGACCCCATGGACTATAGCACGCCAGGCACTCCTGTCTTGCACTGCCTCCCGCAGTTTGGTCAAACTCATGTTCGTAGCTTCGAGAACACTGTCCAACCATCTTGTCCTCTGTCGTCCCCTTCTCCTTGTGCCCTCCATCTTTCCCAACATCAGGGTCTTTTCCAAGGATTCTTCTCTTCTCATGAGGTGGCCAAAGTATTCGAAGGTTATGGGGCAGTAAATGGAGCAGGTGTTGGTCTTCCTTTCACCTCATCTTCTACCTGATGCTTTGGAGGTGGCAGGGATTGAACTCAGGGACTTCTGCACCCTGAGCAGGTGTTCTGCCGCTGAACTGTGGCCTTCTCCCAACTTGGTGTCTTCTGAGATTTCCTTAGGGCCATGCAGACGTCCCACTATTTGCTTTTTTTTGTTCCCGCTGAGCTCTGTAGCAATGTTTGCAAAGAGGGAAGAGTCACAAGAAGTGCAGCAATGCCTGGAAGGTGCATTGCATTTAGCAAGTGAACGAACAGGGAGAGTTTCACGCCAAGGGGCCCATGTCTTGTCTTTGGACAATGGGGTCACCACACATTGCATTGCAGGCCACTTCCTTTGCTTCCTGCTCTTTTGCCTCAGATGGGATGGCAAAGGACACCAGGTGGGGGGAGGGTGTCTTCTGACCTCTGCTGACATCCACTGAGGTAGATGAGCAGATTCCCCCTCCCCAACTTGGGGGCTTTCTTGCACTGTCTGAAGCGACATTTCTCTGATTTCCCAAAACATTTTCTTTGCATGCCGGCAAATATTTTATTTTTAAAGCAGAGAAGAGAAGAAGTACAATTGGCCCTCTGTGGAGCACACCGCACCCCCACCCCCACCTCAGTTTCTACCTGACTCACTGCACTGAGCCGAGCTCAGCATCCTGTTTCCCAGCAGCTGTTATTTAAAGGTAGACTGCCCCTGAATCTGGAGCTTCCCCATAACCATCAATAGGCACCAGTAGCCTTCTCTTCCTCCATGCATTTAATTTGATACTGGGGAATTAACTCTTTAAAGAACTTGCCAATATCATAATGTTTTGCTACAAGTCTATGGTGCTGAGTTCGATTCTAGTCACCTCGCCTCAAAAGCAAAATTGTTGAGTTGGGAAAAGGTTCAGAAAGGGGAGGGAGGGACTCCCCTATGAGAAAAGGTTGCAGGCGTTTGGTAATTTTTAGATTGGAGAAAAGGCGAGTAGGAGATGACGTGATAGAAGTTTGTAAGACTACAGGGCGTGGAGAAAGTTGATAGTGAAAAGGTTTTCTCCCATTCTTGTAACACTAGAACTTGTGGAAGATTCAGGACAGGCCAAAGAAAGCCCTTCTTAATGCAGAAAGTCCTTCTGAATGGCTACTAGTCAGGATGGCCGTTCTCTGAATCTGAAGTTGGAGGCAGTGATGACCCTGATAGCTGGAATCTGCAGGCGGGAGAATATTGCTCTTGTGCTTAGATCCTGCACCCTGGATTGCTACTGGCATCTGGCTGACCACTGCGAGAGCAGGATGCTGGACTAGAGAGGCCACTGGCCTGATCCAACAGGCTCTTCTTGCATTCTTACAGTCCTACTGAACTTAAAAAAAAGAAAAAAAAACAGCCACCCAACCCCACACTTAAATAAATATATGCAAATTGGGAGGGGCGGGGGTACTTGAGAGGGCACCCACAAGCCCCACACCAGGGACCACAGAGCCAGACAGGCAGCTGATAACCTCAGAAGTGGAAGAGGTCCCTGGGAGTTCGTGGGCCACCTTCTCTGATGCTAAAGTATGCAAATCTCATTGATTTGCATACCGTAATCCAGTCGTGGAGGGTTTTGTTTGTTTGTTTGTCTTAGTATTTGCAGTGCTGGGTTATTGGTGGCCCACAGAAAGAAAGGCATGGAAGGTGAGTGAGAGGCTTCAAAGCTGATCCAGCGCATCCCTCTGAAAGTTTGCATTCCAGGCCTTTCCTCGCTCTTCAAAGCGTAACACGTGGGGCGTATTAATACTGCTAATTGATATGCATGTGCAAACAGCCACCCCAGTTTAGGCATCGGCAGCCCTGCTCCTGACACGCAGTCTTTCGGCATCAAGCACAGACCCTTTATCGCTGTTCCCTCACACCCCCAGTGTACGCTCAGCCGTTGGGTGGCACACGGCGCCAGAGACTTGGGGAAGTGCAAGGCACTAGCAATCAAATTAGGAAGGCGAGGTTCTGGGTGTGCTAGCTAAGAGCAGACTCCCAAGGTGTGAGCGGGCTCCGCCAGCAGATTGGCAGAAAGCGCAGCCTGGAGGCCTGCTGCACAGAGAGATGGCGTAATTAGCTGCTTCTGAGGCCCCTGCAGCTAAAGATGTGCCTGGTTAATTCCAATCAATACGGGGACTTCCAGCTTCCCTCACCTGTGCAACTCACGGCTATGAGAAACTCTCAGCTCTCCCCACCTTCTGGACCAGTTGCATTCCCTACTTTCCTCAATGCTTAAGAGCAGGCATCCCCAAACTCAGCGCTCCAGCTGTTTTGGGACTACAACTCCCATCACCCCTGACTACTGGTCCTGTTAGCTAGGGATGATGGGAGTTGTAGTCCCAAAACATCTGGAAGGCCGAGTTTGGGGATGCCTGCTTAAGAGTGTCAGAAGAGGCCTGTTGGTTAGGCCAAGGGCCCACCTAGCCCAATGTCCCACTTCCCACAGTGGTCAAAGAGATACTAGTACCAGTTGCCATGTTTTGTTATGTTTTACACCCCATGTTTCCTCCAAGGAGCTCAAGGTGGTGCACACACTGCTCCCCCTCCTCATTTCACCCCGTGTGAGACTGCCCCGTGTGTGGATTCGAACCCTGGCCTCTCCCAGTCCAACGCCCTAACCACTACCCCCCCCCTGCTGAGCCTCAGCCTTCCTTTTCTTCCTGATTTCTGTACAGAGTGCTCTGCATCCACAACTTTGCCGCAACTCCTGTCCTTGCCCCTGCAATTACAGATGCACTGGGTAACTTGCTGCCCAAAAGCAAACTTGGAGCAGTTCTCATTCATTGCTTCTATCCTAGCGCTTTTGTGGTTGGGTGGCTGCATTTTACCAGCACGCAAGTGAGCAGGAGCGTACCTGGAGGAACCTCACTGCAAAATAATCCTTTTTGTGTCACTGTTGAGTGGTGGGGTGGGGAGAGTCCGAAAGCAAAGGCCTTTCTGCAGTTCTGTTAAACTCCTGAGAGTTCCCTTCTCCCTGGAAAGATGGCAGCAGCCTACTTTGTGTAGAGCCATCCTCTTCCCAGATGTTTCTGCCAAGCCCACACTACAGCAGAGCGTTGAGGCTGGGGCCCTTCTCCTGTTGTTTTTCCCTCATGTGGTATTCTAGGGTAGACTGCCTCTGAAGAAAGAGGTTCCATTGGGCTGCCATGACAACGACGTCCAGACCAGTCTTCAGCCCAGGGGCTGTTGCTCCTTCTTGTTGCAAAGGCACCCTTTTCTGAATCGTAACTGCCAAACCATAAATCCTGTACATTAGCCTGATTTCACAAGACACATGTAGCGGATGAGTAGCTCTCTGGAAGATCTTCCATTACTCCTTCCCCTCTGCCCTCACCCTTGTCTTCCCGGCAGCCTCGTGGACTAATTTGATTGGAGGCAGGGTGTCTGGATTTCAGCCCTCTAAAGAGGTCTCCAAGCATTGTGAATTTTATAGTTCTTCACCACTGATCTGGAAGCTCTGTTCCTTCAGACGCAAGCCCAAAACTGGACAAACGACAAACACAGCTGAGATGTATAGCCTCCCTCAATGTCCAGCAGCCCAGACTAAGTGAGCACAGGGCAATTGGGAGCTTTGGAACTCCCTGCCTCTTGAGATGTAGCAGGCACCTTCACTGTACCCTTTACAGCACCTGCTAAAAAACTTTTGTTAGACAAACCTACCCAGGTGTTCAGAAAGTTAATGCAAGTCTTACAGTAATCTGTTTTTCTTCTATTGTTGTTTTAACTTTTTTAAATGTCTGAAGTTATTGCTGTTAATTTTTCTTAGTGGTACTTTTATTGTTTCATCTTTTTGTAAACTGCTTTGAGGCTTTTTACAATCAAGCAGTGTATAAATTGTATGTGGGCATAGGATGCTGGCATCGAATTGGCCCATTCTGGTTTCACACAAGTCCCTAGTCCAGGGGCATTCTTAGTTGGTGTGTGCACAGCTAGTAACTTTCTTTCTCCAGCTGGCAGCCCCTGTGGAGCAGAGAGCAGGGGGCCCCTAATAGTATCAGAACAGGCTAACTTCTGGGTCAGACCAAAATTCCACTTAGTCCAGCCCTCCTCGGTGTGGCCAGCCAGATGCCCATGGAAAGCCTGGCCTGAGTGCCACATCAGCTCTCCCCACCTGTGATTCCCAGGAGCTGGCATTCAGAGACAGAGGAAGTAGGATGAAGGGGATGCAGCTGCTCACCTACAAAGAAAGGTTTTCATTCTGGAGAAAAGGCAAGTAAGAGGTGATATGATAGAAGCTGGAAGATTCAGGATGGATAAAAGAAAGTGTTTATTTACTCAGCGCATAGTTCAACTGTGGAACTCACGCCCAAAGGAGGCTGTGATGGCCACCAAAAACGATTGGGCAGTTTCATGGAGGAGAGGGCTGTGCATGGCTGCAAGCCACAATGGCTCTGCTCTGCCCCCGCGGTTGGAGGCAGCCATGCTTCTGAATGCCAGGTGCTAGAAGGAGGAGAGACGATGGTTCTTGTGCTCAGGTCTCATGGGTTGGCCACCGTGAGAAGAGGAGGCTGGGCTGGATGAGCCATTGGTCTGATCCAGCAGGCTCTTCTTATGCTCTTATCCACAGGAATACTGGTTTAAACCCCGCACTCCCACACACTGGGCAGGTATTGGCCTCCATCTTTTGAAAGAGCATGTGGAATTGTTTGCTGTTGTGGAGAGAGAGGGAGAGGGCAAACAGGCCATTTCACAGCAACCCATGAAGGTCACAACTAAGAGGTCTCCTGAGACCTGAGCAGGATGCATCCCACCCCTTCTTTCTGGTCTCTGGGTTCAGGTAGAGTCATCTATCAAGAGCGAACCTTTGAAGGAAGTCAGAGAGAAGAACGGATGTGTCAGGAGGGGGCTGAGGGATTGATTGGCTGGGAAAGGCTCCAGCCTGTGGAGGGATGGATGTTTCTAGGCTATGACGGAGCCCTTTCCTCTTATGAGTAATCATGCAGGATTGGGGGAGGGCCATTGCAGGCAGGGCAGATGCTTTGGACCATCGAATTGCAGAGTTGATGGGGACCTCAAAGGTCCTCTAGTCAACCCCTGCAATGCAGGAATCTGAGCTTAAGGATCCCCATGATGGCGCTCTGCACATGTCCAGAAGACTGGTCTTACAGATCTTTTTGAAGTAATATATTCACTGTGACAACAGATATGAATCACTTTGGCTATATAAACTGTAAAGGTAAAGGGACCCCTGACTGTTAGGTCCAGTTGTGGATGACTCTGGGCTTGCGGCGCTCATCTCGCTTTACTGGCTGAGGGAACCGGCATATATTCCAGGTCATGTGGCCAGCATGACTAAGCGAACCAGAGCAGCGCACGGAAACACTGTTTACCTTCCCGCCGAAGCGGTACCCATTTATTTACTTGCACTTTGATGTGCTTTCGAACTGCTAGGTTGGCAGGAACTGGGACTGAGCAACGGGAGCTCACCCAGTCACGAGGATTCGAACCACTGACCTTCTGATCGGCAAGCCCTAACCCCAAGGGTCATCTAGTTCAGCCCCCCGCAATGCAGGAATCATAGCTAAAGAACCTCTGGCATGTGGCAATCTGAGCTCTGCTTAAACACCACCTTGCTGCACAAGGCCACAATCCTGCACCCGCTTCCTCCTGAGTACACATGGGTAGGACTGTGCTGTGATGCTTTCCTGGCCACTGGCTAGCAACCTCTGCTCCTCCATGAGCTGAACTTGTGGGGGGGGGGGGTGCCCTGCTTTTTCATTTCTGGAAGATTCTGGGTCACTCATTAAGCCCTCGGAAATTGTTGGTGTCAATGCCAGGGGAAGTGGGGGGCAACGCTTCTGCGGCTGCGAGGAAGGAGCAGGTCAGGTTGCAGCTTGGAGACCTAAAGAGCAGCCTGCTGGTAGCAAAATTAGAGGGCATAAACCATTCATCCAATCAGCCCTTCAGCTGGCTGGAGCATTGGGCTAGGCTCTCACTTAAACCGCTCAGCGTATGCAGTTTCCAGTTATAGTTGCAAGCAAATGGCATAGTTAGCAAGCATATAACAAGTAAATGCCCTAGAGCTAGGGAGATCAAGCCCAGATCAAGGCCCCCCCCTCACTTTGGAAGATTACTTATAACACTAGACTTTGTGGACATCCGACGAAGCTGAATGTTGTAAGTTTCAGGACAGATAAACGGAACGACTCCTTCACTCAGTGCATACAGTAATTAAAACTGTGGAACTCCCTCCCCAAGCAGGGCGTGAGGGTGACCAGCTTGGGTGATGAAATCATGGAGGAGTGGGATGTCAGTGTCCACTAGCCATGATGGCTGTGCTCTGCCTGAACACCAGTGGCTGGAAGCCAGAGGAGGGGAGAGGTCTGGTGGTCTCTCCCTCCCTGGAGGTTTTGAGACAGAGGTTGGATGGCCACCTGTCGGGGGTGCCTTATCTGTGACTCCTGCATTGCAGGGGGTTGGGCTAGACGACTCTTTGCGGGTGGGTCCTAAGTCTGCAACTGGATGATCTGGTTGGCCGTTGTGAGAACAAGATGCTGGGCGAGGTGGGCCACGGGCATGATCCAGCAGCCAGCCTCTTCTTACATTTGCTTTTGGGGAGACCCCTTTGGGACCACCAATCTGACACCATCTCACCACTTGTCCCAGGCCCTGAACTGCGGGGTACATGGCACCGCTCCTCCGCGTTCCTCACAGTGCGCAGCGGGTGCTCGCTCGCTTGCTCGCAAGCGCACGGATGTTGACATTTTCGGCAGCTGTGGCTCCCTTCCCCAGCTACAGAGCAGCCAATCAGCAGCTGCGGGAGCCAGATCAAGCTCAAAGCTCGCAGTGTGTGTTTGTGCGCCTCTGCTGCTTTGGCGATGCTGAGCAGGGGCCAGAGGAGGGGAAAGGAGGTGGGCTGGGCGAGGAGGGGGGAACCAGGTGGTTGGGAGCAGTGGGAGAGACGGCCCCCGTTCGGTTTTTCCTTTCCTCAAGCTTTTTCGGCACAGAGAAGGAGGTGCCCAGCTCTCGCCTGACTTCTCCCGCAGCAGATGTTCCATGCCAGGCCACAGCTGTGAGACGGTGATGGGGCGGCGATGGAAGTCCCTTTTGGTGAGGCCTGGGGGGGGGGGACAGGACTGATCTCTGTTCCGGAGAAAGCAGTATCCCCAAAAGCTTAACCCTTTTGCGCCTCTCCTGCAACGGCCTTTCGGAGCATTGGTAGCTGCCTCCACTGACACTAACAGCAGATGTTCCCGGGGGGGTTCAGGCAGGGGATTTTAGAGATTGGGGCCTGGGAGCTTCTGTATGCAAAGCATGGGCTCTGCCACTGAGCTGTAACCTTCCAGGGAATTTCAGATAGGTTGGTCTTTGCCAGCCGTTCCTCAGAGTTGCTGAGAATTGAATGGGGGGACCCTCCACTCACAAAGCGTCAGTTCCCGGTGTCGGAGCTGCAGCCCTTTTTCCTTTCCCCTAACTGTTAGCCTTTAAACTGTAGGCTCCCTGGGGCCAGGGAGCTATCTCCTTTCCCGTCTGCATGTACAATAGAGAGGCGTCACGATCCAGAATGGTGTAGTGGTTAGCATTTCTGACTGGGACATGGGAGACCAGGGTTCATATCCCTGTTGGGCCATGAGGTTCGCTGGGTGTGACCTTGAGCTGGCTTCTCAGCCCAGCCAAGCCTCACAGGGTGGTTGTGAGAGTTAAACTAAGGTGGGGGAGGACCATGTAAGCTGCCTTGAGCTCCTTGGAGGGAAAAAGGTGTGATATCAATGCAATTAATAATAATGATAATATTTAATGATTGCTCAGTACCCAGTTTAAATAATAGAGTTGCATCATCTGATGAAGAAGCGTTGCCCAGTTTCACCCTAGGAGAGCCATACTTTAGCCCAGCCTAAGAATTTAGCTGATGCAGCAGCTCAAAAAGCCAATGCAATTCTGGGCTGCATCAAGAGGAGTATAGCATCTAGATCAAGGGAAGTAATAGTACCACTGTATTCTGCTCTGGTCAGACCTCACCTGGAGTACTGTGTCCAGTTCTGGCCACCACAGTTCAAGAAGGATACTGACAAGCTGGAACGTGTCCAGAAGAGGGCAACCAAAATGGTCAAAGGCCTGGAAACGATGCCTTATGAGGAACGGCTTAGGGAGCTGGGTATGTTTAGCCTGGAGAAGAGAAGGTGAAGGGGTGATATGATAGCCATGTTCAAATATATGAAAGGATGTCATATAGAGGAGGGAGAAAGGTTGTTTTCTGCTGCTCCAGAGAAGCGGACACGGAGCAATGGATGCAAACTTCAAGAAAGAAGATTCCACCTCAACATTAGGAAGAACTTCCTGACAGTAAGAGCTGTTCGGCAGTGGATT
The DNA here is from genome assembly GCF_963506605.1 of Zootoca vivipara. Lineage (NCBI taxonomy): Eukaryota > Metazoa > Chordata > Lepidosauria > Squamata > Lacertidae > Zootoca > Zootoca vivipara. The sequence continues at coordinate 531,409 of NC_083294.1, read as the reverse complement.
TTGCTGCCAAGGAGTGTGGTGGAGTCTCCATCTTTCGAGGTCTTTAAGCAGAGGCTTGACAGGCATATGTCAAGAATGCTTTGATGGTGTTTCCTGCTTGGCAGGGGGTTGGACTGGATGGCCCTTGGGGTCTCTTCCAACTCTATGATTCTATGACCTTGGGACTTCTATAGACGCAGAACCTTCTTCTGCCTCTCCCTCTACACAACACAACATCCCAAGCCTCCATGCTTCTTCCATTTTCATTGTGTCCCCACATCAGTTTCTGCATTGTAAATCCCTTTCAGCAGAGACCTGTTCTATACTTTGCAAGCGCCAAGGACATTGATGTGCCATAGGAACCCTTATTATTAAGAACAGGCAATGGATTTATTTAATTAGCTGGTGCAGTTTGTATCCGGGCACAGCCAATTGCCTGGAAGCAAAAAACGCCAAGCTCCCTTCTTCTCACTTGATGCATGTAAACCTGTAGGTCTTGTTGCAAGGGCTTCCAGTCTGAAAAAGAGAGCCAGTGTTGTGTCGTGGTTAGAGCGCTGAATTAGGACCTGGGAGACCAGGGTTCAAATCTCCACTCAGCCATGAAACTGACTGTAGGGCCTCAGGGGGCCAATCACTGCCTCTCAGCCTAACCTACCTCACAGGGTTGCTGTGGGGATTAAATGAGAGGAAGTACCTAACATATGCCAGCTTCAGCCACTTCGAGAAAAAAGCTGGGGTGGGAATGGAATGCAATAGTAGAATAGAATAGAATAGAATAGAATAGAATAGAATAGAATAGACATTTGGGGAATAAGAAAAAAGGAAAGCATATGTTATGATGGTACTTGGCGTCTTAATTTTGTGCGTATGGGACCTTCTGCATGCAAACCAGGTGCTCCACCACTGAGTTATAGCTCTTCCATAAGGTTCTGCTCTTGCCAGGCACTCCCTTCCTGCTTATGGGGTGCCTTCAACTTCCTGCATCATCCCTGGAGCCCTAATTTCAAGTTTACAACCCATTCCAATGATCCCAGGGAGGGAGGAGGGGAAAACAGATGGTTGTGAAAGTCTGCACTGGTTTTGTCACTATCTGCAGGGAGGTTTTCATTTATCCTGCGTCTTTGCTCCCTTCTCCTTTCCAAGACACCCCGAGTATTTGTTTTCTTTTAAGCTGCTCTGGGACCTCAACAATGCCCATTCTGTCCGTGCTGCATTGTTGTAGCTGACTTAAAATTATTCCCATCATTGTCCAAAGAAATGAGGGGCGGGAAATGTTGTGGAGCCGGCTTCCTTTCCTTGTCTGTGGGCGGGAACGGATTACACAATAATCTTTAGCAGATTTTCATTCAGACCCAAGAATGTAAAATTATTATCATTATTAATTACCCGCCCTTTATCTTAAGGTCACAGCACTAAAACACAGCATTAGAAACTGTTTAAAACAGCCTACAATCACAAAAAATAAGGTGTGTTCTAAAAAATATACACTCCTCCAGTGTCAAAAGGCATTTTCTGCGTTTGCCGGAAGCTGACTAATCAAAGTGCCTGACACACCTCTCTCTAGAGGGAATTCCTACCAGCTGTTGCCGATCTTCTCAATTCTGCCTTTCCTTTCCCTGAATTCCCTGCTTGATCTCGCACGACCAAAGGTCCCTCCCATTCAGCCAGCCTTGACCATGAGCCAAAGAAAGATAGTAGCCTGAAAACATGTTTGCTGGAGCAATGGAGCACACAAACCTTCCTGCTGCCCAAGAGGACGTTGTGCTCTGGCCTTCTCCGTGTGCTCACTCACTTGCCTGCATGCAATTCTGGGTTATTATTCATTCATTCATTCATTCCCCAGCCACTCTGGGCAGCTTCCAACAAATACCAAAATACATTAAAATATCACAGATTAAAAACTTCCCTAAACAGGGCTGCCTTTAGGTGTTTTCTAAATGTCACGTAGTTGTTTATCTCCTTGACCTCCGATAGGAGGGCGTTCCACAGGGCGGGCGCCACTACCGAGAAGGCCCTCTGCCTGGTTCACCTGTAGCTTTGCTTCTTGTAGTGAGGGAACCGCCAGAAGGCCCTTGGCGCTGGATCTCAGTGTCCGGGCTGAACAATGGGGGTGCAGATGTTCCTTCAGGTATATAGGACCGAGGCCATTTAGGGCTTTCAAGGTCAGCCCCAACACTTTGAATTGTGCTTGGAAACGTACTGGGAGCCAATGTAGATCTCTCAGGACCGGTGTTATGTGGTCTCGGCGGCCGCTCCCAGTCACCAGTCTAGCTGCCGCATTCTGGATTAATTGCAGTTTCCGGGTCACCTTCAAAGGTAGCCCCACATAGAGCGCATTGCAGTAGTCCAAGCGGGAGATAACCAGAGCATGCAGCACTCTGGTGAGACAGTCCGCGGGCAGGTAGGGTCTCAGCCTGCGTACCAGATGGAGCTGGTAGACAGGCACCCTGGACACAGAATTGACCTGTGCCTCCATGGACAGTTGCGAGTCCAAAACCACATCCAAAGCATTTTGTGTGGCAGTTGTGGGGAGATTTGGAGAGGTTGGAAGGTTGGAATGTGGGTAAGTAAAGTTGCTGAGAGAGAGAGCGTTTATATTTAGTTTAAAGTCTCTTCCGAGTCAGTTTGTTTTTCTGTTAAAGCCAACCTTTTGTTTTTCTTCTGTATACTTTAAACGGTATACTGCTAGTCAGGGGTTTCATGCTAGGTTGGGAAAAATCTTTAAACTTTTGGTGGTATGTTTTAGCCAAGTCAACTTCTGTTTGCGTATTTTGTTTTTCTATAAACTCTGCGTGAAGCGTACTTTGAAGGGCCACTGGGAAACTGGGGTATATGATTTATGTTAGCACTCTTAATACTCAGTTTCCCCCAATATTATTTCGCAATAGAAACATGCCTGCATTAGAACCACCACTTCCTTCCCGCCTGGCCTTCACAAAGGCAGCCTTCACTTGAAATGTGTTAGCAGGCTTCTATTTAAAATCTCCGGTCCTCAGCGTCTTGGTTTACAATGGTGCTGATTGCGTGTTGCTTTGCCTTATTGGTTTTTAACCCAATCCTATTGTTTTATCTTGTTTTATTACACTTGTGAGCTACTTTGGGAACCTGTATGGATGGCTGTTTCCCTGATGTTGGGAAAGATTGAGGGCGCTCAAGGAGAAGGGGACGACAGAGGATGAGATGGTTAGACAGTGTTCTCGAAGCTACGAAGATGAGTTTGACCAAACTGCGGGAGGCAGTGCAAGACAGGAGTGCCTGGCGTGCTCTGGTCCAGGGGGTCACGAAGAGTCGGACACGACTAAACGACTAAACAACAACGTGGATGGGAAGGGCTGTAGATCAGGGCAGAGCATCTGCCTTGCAAACAGAAGCTCCCTGGTTGAGCCCCACTAGCCTCTCCAGGTGGGGGGCTGGGAGAGACTCCCTGCCGGAAATCCAGGAGAGCCTGGTGGACAATATTGAGCTCCTGGCCGTCAGGATAAATAATACTGAGCAGGATGGGGCCCATTGTCTGACTAGGTACAATGTACGTGTTTTTGTGTTTTTGTGTTGTAAACTGATCCTGGGATGAAGGGCAGTATAGAAATTTGATAAATAAATAGTGAGACAGGTTGTTATATTACTAATTACAATCCAGGTGTGCTACTGGTCCAATCTGACACTTCTTTTTTCAAGGGCTATTGTGAAAAGCAATGCTTGGCGCTGTCCGTGGTGCTGGAAGGGTGTGGCAGGGCCCCCTCTGATCCTCGCTGTTCTTGCCTTCCCCTCCCTCCAGATCCCATCTAATGCCCAGGCTGAAGGAATCTCGCTCCCACGAGTCACTGCTCAGTCCAAGTAGCGCTGTCGAGGCCCTGGATCTCAGCATGGAGGAAGAAGTGGTCATTAAGCCTGTTCATAGCAGCATCCTGGGGCAGGATTTCTGCTTCGAGGTAAGGCGTACCCCATTGACATCCAAGGAGGCTGTTGGCTGGATGCCCTGCTTTCAGGGTGGGTGGGTGTGCACTCCTGAGAGTTTGACCCCTGTGGGAAGCAGGAGGTTGGACTTGGCGGACCTTTGGCCTGACCCAACAGGGTTGCTTTTAATGTTCATTTTGAGCCATGACAATCACTTACGTATTGCTTGTTTTATTGCAGGGGTGGGGGGTTGTACCCCGCTTTCCATCTGAAAAGCCTGTCAGGGCGGCCTACATACAATCAGAACAAGACAGTCCTTGCCCTCGCAGACTTGCAAATTTCCCTTAAAAAAAAAAAAGACTAACACACAAGGGGTAAGCTGCAGGGAGGGAAGAGGAAAAAGAAAAACCAAGGCACCAATTCCTATCATAACCACCTGGCACAGTTCAGTGGCAGGCTTGACTACTGTAACAATTTGCTCTATGCAAGGCTGCCCTTGAAGCTGTCCCAGAAACTCCAGCAGGTGCAGAATGCTGCAGCGAGGCTCCTCACTGGATCCCTGCCATGGGAGCATATTTACTCCATGCTTTTCCAGCTGCACTGGCTCCCGGTGGAGTACAGGGTCAGATTTAAGGATGCTGGCTTTGACCTTTAAAGCCCTTTACGGCCTAGGACCCTTGTACTTACGGGACCGTCTCTCCCGGTATGCCCTGCGGAGGACCTTAAGTTCCATAATTAGTAACACCTTAGAGGTCCCGGGTCTGAAGGAAATCAGATTAGCCTCAACTAGAACCAGGGCCTTCTCAACACTGGCTCCGACCTGGTGGAACGCTCTGTCTCCTGAGACCAGGGCCCTGAGGGACCTGATTTCTTTCTGCAGAGCCTGTAAGACAGAGTTGTTCCGCCTGGCATTTGGCCTGGAGCCAACCTGACCCCCTCCCCCATTTCCCCTTTCCCTTCTGCATGAGGCTGCATTTTAATTTTAATGTATTTAATCTTGTTCTTAAGTTGTATTTTAATCAGTTGTTTTATTTCTAGTGTTAGCCGCCCTGAGCCCGGCCTTGATTGGGGAGGGCAGGGTATAAATAAATTTTATTATTATTTATTATTATTATTATTATATTTTCTCCTGGCTGGTACAAAGCATCTCCTAGCATATCCATTCTAGGAATGTTATACTTGACTGCTATGTCGAAACAAAATAAAAAAATTCCTTCCAGCAGCACCTTAAAGACCAACTAAGTTTTTTATTTTATTTTGGTATGAGCTTTCGTGTGCATGCACACTTCTACAGATATGCTGAAATAGAAGTCCCCAGATGCTTATATATAGAGAAAGGGTGGGGAGGGGTATCACTCAGAAGGGTGGTGGAAATGGGTGATTGACTGACTGATAGCTGTCGACTGCAAATGGTCTTGCATGAAAAAGCAAGGGGTGACTGCTATGTGTTTCACATCCCACAGTTAGTTAGTCATTGCATTCCCATCTCACCCTTTCTTCCAAGGAACTCAAAGTTGTGTACATGGCTCTCCCATCCACCACAACAACCCTGTGAGGTGGGTCAGGCTGCGAAGCAGTTGCTGGCCCAAGGTCACACCCAATGAGCTTCATGGCCAAGCAGGGATTCGAACCCTGGTCTCTCCCAGATCCTAGTCCGGCACTCTGACCACTACACCACACTGGCTCTCCCAACAGTAGAGTGGGGGGCTGCCTGCCTGCCCGCCCATCCTCTGGTATCACAATAAAGTCAGGGATTGGGGGCTTGGAGTGGGGACTTCAAAGCACCTGGCAGGTGCCCCATTGCCTTCCCTACACCTGATGTCACATATGACATCTGGGGCAGAGCAGGCAAGCACAGTTTGAGGGAAACAGCCCCACCCCAGAGAGCCCAGTTCAGAGATTCCTTACCCCTGCCCTTATCCTCATTTCCAAGAGACAAACTCTTGGCACGGTGGGGGGGGGGGGAAGCAGGATACTTCAACTGTGATTTGAGGGATATTGCGGCATTTTCCTGTGGTCAGGAAACGGGGCTGTCGGCCTTCAGTGTGGCTGTTGCAAAACGAACGGTGCAAATTACTGCAATTGGCATATACTTGCTTGCTTATTTTATTCATTACATATGAATGCTACCTTTTCCTCCAAGGAGCTCAAGGTGTGGTGTGCATGGCTCTCCCCCTCCCCCATTGAAATCCTCACAACAACCCTATGAGGTAGATTAAGCTGAGAGAGGCAGTAAGCGGCCCAAGGTCGCACCTAGTGATCTTAATGTGGCCAAGTGCAGATTTGAACCCCCGTCTCTCCCAGATCCTGGTTCAGCACTCTAACCACTATGCCACCCCTGGGTCTTAGTGTGGTGCATCCTAATTCCAAACCCCAATGGCCCCCCACCCCAATTCTGTCTCCTTGCCCACAAGCTCATCCTGCTCTCTGCCAACAGAAATGTGGCTTAGCTTGAGGGCAGGATAGCCAGGAGGTGGGGGGGGGCAGAAGCATTGCCATGATTAGGATTTTGAAAACGTGGCTTGGATACAGGGAGAAGAAGCTGAATATGAGCACAGAGTGTTGGTGGTCTTGCACTCAAGGAAAAGCATCAGGAATGGAGGGAATTGAACTGATGTCCTGGAAACAAACCTCATGGGGAGGAACATCAAAGTTAACCTGAGACACCAAAGCCATCTGGGCAGGGGGGGGGGGCAGGAATTGTTCTGTGGGGCTGGAGGGAGATCTTGCTGCTGCACTTTCCCTACCTTGAGGGCAGAGGCGTGATCCTCTCACACCAGGGTGAAATTGGGTGCCTGTTGACCCCCCAGGGCTGAGCTAGGTGGAGAAATGGTCTGAACCGAGGCCATAGCTTGCTTGCAGAGAATCTGCTTTGTGTGCAGAAGGTCCCAGGTTCAAGGCCAGGCATCTCCTTGATTGCTCATGCAACATCGGGAGGCGCAGGCAGCCTGACTGTTTGGCTTTGGGGCTGTGTGTCTTTGGGGCTGTGGGGGGAGAGCTTTGTGGTTGCAGAAGCTGTGTGCAGGATTTCTGCATGCTTTTTCCATCCACAAGCTCGTCCTGACTTAGGAGCACACACGGCAGCCACCAGCCTTCCCTCCCATCGCTCCCGGCCTCCTGCTGCCCCTGCCGACCTCCAGAGGTGAGCGCATTGCTCCACAGGAAGACAGGAAGTCAAAAACATTGATCCCTCTGCCTCGGTGTTGCTTACACTGACTGGCAGCAATAGCTCTCCAGCGTTTCAGAAGAGAGTCTTTACCCAGCCCTACCTGGAGGTGCCAGTGGGGGTTGAACCTGCATTAAAGCACCTACTATATACCACTCGGCTATGGTTGTCTCCCTCAGAATGGAGCATGATTTGAGCCCTCGTGCTTCCAAGTAACAGGGCAGCATCCAATGAAGTTGCCTTCCGCCAGTACTGTTTTTCTAGAAAAAGAGGTGGTGGAACTCACCATTTAGTGCCTCCCTTGTTTTCTTATAATGGCAATGACACCCACATGAGAGGTGCTGGAACAGAGTTCCAGTGAGTTACAGCTGGACAAAGCCCTGCCTTCCACCAAGATGAGCCATTGGCCTATCTGGGTCTCCAGGGTCGCAGGCAAGGGGTCCTTTCCAGACCTGCATTGGGGATTATATACCTGAAGTATACCTGAAGGAGTGTCTCCACCCCCATCGTTCTGCCTGGACATTGAGGTCCAGCGCTGAGGGGCCTTCTGGCGGTTCCCTGTGAGAAGTGAGGTTACAGGGAACCAGGCAGAGGGCCTTCTCGGTGGTGGCGCCCGCCCTGTGGAACGTCCTCCCATCTGATCTCAAAAAGAAAAACAACTACCAGATTTTTAGAAGACATCTGAAGGCAGCCCTGTTTAGGGAAGCTTTTAATATATTATTATTATTATTATTATTATTATTATTAAGGGTTTTCTTGGCTTTTAATATTTATTAAATATTAATTTTAATATTCTGTTGGAAGCCGCCCAGAGTGTCTGGGGAAACCGAGCCAGATGGGTGGGGTATAAATAATATATTATTATTATTATTATTATTATTATTATTATTATTGCTGCTGCTGCTGCTGCTGCACCGGGGTCCTTCTGCATGCCAAGCAGGAGCTTTGCTGCTGAGCCACAGCTCTCCCCCGCCCTGGTATCACAAGCACTGCCCTCAGAGTCTCCCTGCCTCTTGCCTCTCCATTCCACCCTCACGACTGTCCTTGAGAGAGGTTGGGCTCTGCATTCCAATAAGGCGCTTGGCTTGCAGCAGAAACACCTTCCAGACTTCCTCTCTACCTTGCTTTCTTTTCAGGCAGCGAGCAGAAATTGCAGGGTGATTTTGCCTCTTCTAGGAAGAGCCACCCACCCATAGGGCAAGGATAATGGAGCAAAATGAGTTAGATTTGAGAAACTAATGATTTCCTCCCTCTTCACTGCACTAATTGAATTTTGGCCTGGCAAACTAATACCTGTATTTTTAAAAACTTGATTAATAAATAAAACACACGTAACAGTCTAGGCTTCATTACAGTATACGTTTTATTGGGGCTTCCCCGCCCATTGCATAATTTGCCTAATCTCTGAGGTGCCTGGGCATGTGAAAGAGCTTTCCCCCCCCCTCCCTTGGTGCTCTTTCAGATTTTCCATTGTACACCCAAAAGTCATAGAATTGCAGAGTTGGAAGGGAACCCGAGGGTCATCTAGCCCAGCCCCTGCAATGCAGGGATCAATTTATATTTCTGTTTTTCCCCCCACTGTTTCTTTCCCCCTGGCTTAAGTGCCATCTGCCACATTCCCACATCAAGTTGTGATCTTAAAGGTGCATTTTTGGGCAAGATACTATTTTAATCTCTGTATGCATTCTGTGTGTGCAGCTACCCCTCATCTACACTTCTTCTTTTTTGTATACTCTTGGTTGGTTAAGTTAAAGTGTATATATTGCTGATCAAAACTACACACACAAAAGTGGTGACATTGTTGAAAACATAATGGATCATAGAGTTGTAGAGTTGTAGAGTTGGAAGGTACCCCAAAGACGAGCTCATAGGGGGACAGTCCCGTTCTTTTGCCAGGGAGACTCCGTACCCGCAAGAGAGCAATGGGCAACACCCCGAGAGTCATCTAGTCCACCCCCTGCAATGCAGGAACCACAGCTCAAGCATCTATGACAGATGGCCATCCACCCACTGCTTAAAAACCTCCACAACTTCCCGAGAGAGTCCATTTCCTGCCGTACAACCCTTACTGTCAGAAAACTCTCCTTGATGTTGTGTTGGAATCTCCTTTAACTTGAAGCCATTGGTTCGAGTCCTCCCCTCCAGAGCTGGAGAAAACAAGCTTGCTCCACCTTCCATGTGACAGCCCTTGAGATATTTGAAGATGGTGCAGAGGTTTAGAGCAGTGTGGGGGCCACGTTTTTCAGGCCCGAGGGCCACATTCATTTCTGGGCAGCCTTCCAGGGGCCACCTGCCATGGGTAGGTGGGGCCACCTGCAAAAGTGGGTGGGGCGATAGATGCCGTTTCCCCGCCAGTCCTCCATCCAGAGAATCCTAGAGTTGGAAGAGACCCCAAGGGCCATCCAGTCCAACCCCCTGCCAAGCAGGAAACACCATCAAAGCATTCTTGACATATGCCTGTCAAGCCTCTGCTTAAAGACCTCCAAAGAAGGAGACTCCACCACACTCCTTGGCAGCAAATCCCACTGCCGAACAGCTCTTACTGTCAGGAAGTTCTTCCTAATGTTGAGGTGGAATCTTCTTTCTTGAAGTTTGAATCCATTGCTATGTGTCTGCTTCTCTGGAGCAGCAGAAAACAACCTTTCTCCCTCCTCTATATGGCATCCTTTCATATATTTGAACAGGGCTATCATATCACCCCTTAACCTTCTCTTCTCCAGGCTAAACATACCCAGCTCCCTAAGCCGTTCCTCATAAGGCATCGTTTCCAGGCCTTTGACCATTTTGGTTGCCCTCCTCTGGACACGTTCCAGCTTGTCAGTATCCTTCTTGAACTGCGGTGCCCAGAACTGGACACAGTACTCCATTCTTGGCATGGACACAATCCAGCCAGGCATAAAACATTCAAAGGGGCCTGCGAGGAGACCCAAGCTCCAAGTAGGCAGAGCAGGAAGGCTGCATTTGGGGCCTGAGGTTCCAGACACCTGGGTTAGAGTGTCCAGGTCCACAACCCTCAGTTAAGAAATCACTGGGAGACCCTCGGACGTTAATAGATTTGCTACGTCACGTCGTCCCCAGACCTTGACTCCTCCTGTGTTAAGCATCTGACCAGCTGCCTGCTTCCTTTCCCCAAGCTGGGACATGCAGCGATTTGATGTTTGATTTGATTTATCGTATTTCTATGCCGCTTTTCATTCTAAGGGAATCCCAAAGTAGCTTACAAACAATAGCTAACAACAGCATGGCAGGGCATACCAGAACATCACAAAGCGCAGCATAAATCATATGGAATAATTAACAAATCACCAGTGAAGCAATTACAAGCCACAAAACACTGCTAACAAAGCAACAAGAAATAAACTAAGCATTACAATTAAAGCAAAAGTCATATTATATGATTGACAAATCAATACAGCATTAATCACCCAAGAAACAATATTAACAACATTAACAAAATAGCAGACAAAATGTAATGTAAGCGCTGGTAAAGTCAAACACACTCTGTTCAGCTCATTAAAAGACACATACATGGGATACCTGAGGCAGCAAGCTCCCTTCTGATGACAATTTTGCCTTGCTGCATCTGACCAAAAGTCCATCTAGCCTAGCTCTCTTATCGCAAGCATACCAGGGGGTTAATCATTCCCTGTGAGAGTGGAGCCTCTCCATCCAGAGGCATTCTACCCCTGATGCTGCAGGCAAACAACAAGAGAGAGGCACCCCCTTTATTCCTTCCTTCTGAGCTTCCTAGAAGCACCTGGCTGGTTGTTGCTGGACCCTATGGATTGCGCTTCGATACATTAGGGCAATTCTGAGCTGTGATGGTATAATTAGCAGGGCCATGTAGTCTGGTCCACTTAGGGCAGGGTCTTACCAGGACGGCACATAGCGCAGAGATACGTGGCTCCTAGGGTTGGGTCAGCTTGCAAGAAACTCACTTCTTTCCTCTCTTCCAGGTGACGACATCGTCCGGGAGCAAATGCTTTTCCTGCCGCTCTGCAGCCGAGCGGGACAAGTGGATGGAGAACCTGCGCCGTGCTGTGCACCCGAACAAGGTACCAGCTAAGCAGCCGCTTCACGCAGCGCATAGTTGAACTGTAGAACTCCCTCCTTCAGGGCACAGTGGTGGCCATCAGCTTGCATTAAAAGAGGGTTGGGCAATCCTGCAGAATCTCCAGTGGCAGAGAGTTCCACAGGACTGGGGCCAATGACACCATAAAACTCTTGTTTCTTGTTGCTGTCAAATGAGTCTTGCCAACCAGGGGAGCGAGCAATGTCTCTCCTGTGGATGACCGTAGTGCAGCCACCCCCAAACTGCGGCCCTCCAGATGTTTTGGCCTACAACTCCCATGATCCCTAGCTAACAAGACCAGTGGTCAGGGAAGATGGGAATTGTAGTCCAAAACATCTGGAGGGCCAAAGTTTGGGGATGCCTGCTGTAGTGTATGAGTAATATACAAGTTCAGTCGGTGCCTCAGGTTCCCTGGACCTCAGTTGATGGCTATGTTATGCCTCCATTGTTGGAGGCAGTCTGCCTCTGAATGCTAGTTGCTGGGAATTGCAGGTGGGCAGAGTTGCTGTTGCAATCAGGACCTCCTTTTAGGCTTCTCAAGAGGTGTCTGGCTGGCCACTAGGAGAGCACGATGCTGGACAAGACAGGCCACCGGCCTGATCCAGCCTCAGGGCTCTTTTTATGCTCTTATTCCCAGGTATGTGTCCATAGAGGGCAGAACCAATCAAGTTCCTCTTAAAATAACTGCCAAGAGTAAAATTAAAAAAATTCCTTCAGTAGCACCTTAAAGACCAACTAAGTTTTTATTTTGGTATGAGCTTTCGTGTGCATGCACACTTCGTCAGATACGAAAGCATCTGTGCATGCACACGATCGTGCATGCACACGAAAGCTCATACCAAAATAAAAACTTAGTTGGTCTTTAAGGTGCTACTGAAGGAATTTTTTTATTTTGCTTCGACTCAGACCAACACGGCTACCTACCTGTGCCAAAAGTAGTGCAGGCTGCAGGTGTATATTAAAATAAATATGTTACTTCCTCTTGCTCTTTTTTTAAAATGGTGAGTTTTGGCAATTGTGTCGTTCGTGGATTATGCATATATTTAACTGTCAAAAAGTTTCCCCTGAATGTTCTGCACTCGACTCCCACCAGACCCAACCATCATGGCCATAGGCTGAGATAATTATTGTTGTCAAAGGCTCTTCTCTTTGGTGATCACTCGTAGCTGAGTAAGATTGTCTTCCATAAACATTGTTTTAACAATGGGTCTGTAAGTGACTGTGGAGGCCAAAGGCTTAGGCAACTTCCTGCCCCACAAGAAGTCCCTCCCTACCACCTGGGCCCACCATTTTTGCTCCTGCAAATCCTTAAATCTGAACTCCCACGCATTTATAGGTTTTGCCTTTTCTTTCAAAACTCCACCCCTTTTAAACAGGGTGGATTTTCCTTGCTGGCTGGCTGGCTGGGGGGGGGGGGGGGGCTGGTGCTGTGTTTATGCATTTGCGGTCCCTGGTGCCTGATGTGAAAAGCCAGCAGTACCGTCCCACCGCTCAAGCCCAGCGGAGAAATTGCGGCACAGCGGATAGAACATCTGCAGAACAGTTTTCTTTAGCCTACAATTTGTTCTCTTTTCTCTTAGGGCGCACCCCCCCTCCCCACACCTTTCCCTTTAATTTTGAGGCTCTCCTGGCTGCCAAATTGGAAGTGGTGAAATTGTTTTTTAGAAAGTGAAGCATGTGTAGTTTGGGGCGGGAGAGAGAGAGAGAGGTTCTCAGCCCCCTTTCTTCTTGCAAATTGGTGCCAGCGAGAGAAGAAATCATAGTGATATTTGGAAAACGAGCATAAGTGGGGGTTATTATGCAAATTCCCAAGAGCCAGTAATTTCCTTAAAGTTAAAAATGTAATTAAGGATTGGTTTTCTGTTCTAGCGCATTGCAAATAATGAAGCCTTTCGTTCTTCCAATTCTCGCAATGGGTAATTGCTTCCCCACCCCCCCCACCCCGAAACACACTCCACACGCTGAAAGCCCTTCTTCACACAGCACGTAGTTAAACTATGGAACCCACTCCCGCAAGAGGCAGCGATGGCCACCAACCTGGATGGCTTTAAAAGAGGATTGGACAAGTTAATGGAGGAGGAGGAGGAGGAGAGGGCTAGCGATGGCTGGCCGTCACCATGGCTCGGCTCTGCCTCTACAGAGGGAGGCAGAAGTGCTTCTGAATACCAGATGCTAGAAACCAGATTTTCTTGTGCTCAGGTCCTGCTTGCTATTTTTGCACTGGGGCATCTGCTTGGCCACTGTGAGAACAGGGTGCTGGACTAGATGGGGCACCTTTGGCCTGATCCAGCAGGCTCTCCTTATGCTCTCACTGCAGAGCCCTCCTACAAGTCCCCAGATGCGCATCTAACGCATGGGTTAGACTTGAAACGGGAACGATGAGAGTGGAGGCCTTAATCTGCCTATCATCAATCTATAAATGGCTGGCTCTAAATCTGAAACCCCGAGGAATTGCGCCTTTGATCCTACGCGACCAGTTCCAGTCCGGTTGGCAGCTAGCGGTTCTGAACTCTCTCCAGAATATGGGCCTTGCTCCCCAAGCCCTCCTAAGATTGGATCTAAGACAAGCCAAAGCAATGGTCAGACAACGGCTCATTGATATTGAAAGACAACAGGGCTGCTCAAGATGTCCTGAACATAGATCTGGAGAAATGGAGAGATACATAGCCGCCCCGGCACCTTATTTCTCCTTTCTCCGGTCAAAAAACGCAAGAAGGGCTTTTGCACTTGCCAGAAGTGCGGCATTGCCCACACCTGTGCTGGAGGGGCTTTACAAAAAAAATCCCATACGCCCAAAGACTCTGCATATGCCCTCTAGGGAAAATAGGAAGCCCAGAGCACTTCCTCTTCAGATGCCCCCTCTATGAAGAAGCTCAAAGGGAGATCCTGGATCCCATACTGGTGAGGTTAGCAAGCCTCCCGGAAAAGCAATTTTACAACATGCTCCTGCTAGGCAAAGACCAGGAGATAACCAGGGCGGTCGCCAGATTCTGTGCCCAACTATGCAGACACAGACTTTCTCCCGAGTCCGTCTGAATTTCCCAACATATGGTACCCGAGCGAGTTAGGCTCAGTTTTCTGCAGCTTCTATTTTAAGGGTTAAACTTTCAGCATTGTATATATAATTAACAATGTATTTTAAACGTTCCACAAAGCGTCATATATACGTTATGCTCCCTGAAACTGTTCTTCCAAAAGGGATTCACAGTATTTTATTTTTATCTGTTTTTTATATTTTTCTATGAACTGGTCCTCGACCGTAATAATAAATAAATTGAATTTAAAAAATGCTCTTACTGCGCATCCTTGCTCTCTTCCTGACTGTGTCTCTCCCCGCCCCCGCCCCCCATTGCATCTCTTCTCTAGGACAACAGCCGGCGGGTGGAGAACATGCTCAAGGTGTGGATTATCGAAGCCAAAGACTTGCCAGCCAAGAAGAAGTACCTGTGCGAACTCTGCCTGGACGAGGCCCTCTACGCCCGGACCACATGCAAGTTGAAAACGGACAATGTCTTCTGGGGGGAGCACTTTGAGTTCAACAACCTCCCGTCCCTGAGGGGCATCACGGTCCACCTGTACAAGGAGACCGACAAGAAGAAGAAGAAGGACAAGACCAACTTCGTGGGGCTGGTCAGCATCCCGGCAGGCTCCGTCACGGGCCGGCAGTTTGTGGAGAAGTGGTACCCGGTGGTGACGCCCAACCCCAGCAAGGGCAAGTCGGGGGGGCCCATGATCCGCATCAAGTCACGCTACCAAAGCATGAGCATCCTCCCCATGGAAATGTACAAAGAGTTTGCCGAGTACATCACCAACAACTATATGGTCCTCTGCTCAGTTCTGGAGCCGGTCCTGAGTGTGAAGAACAAGGAGGAGATGGCCTCGGCCCTTGTCCACATCCTGCAGAGCACAGGGAAGGCCAAGGTAAGGCTCTTGCACGCTTGTGCTCAGAGACAGGCTAGAGGCTCTCGCGCACGCTGATCCACCCCACATGTGCTGCAGCTGGACGCCTATGGCTGTGATCCACCTTGAGTTTGGGGGTCTTGCCAACAGTTGTTTAGACACTGTCATCCACAGACATTAGTGGTTCCCAAAGTGGGCAGTAGGGACCCAGGTGGCGCTGTGGGATAAACCACTGAGCCTAGGGTTTGCTGATCAGAAGGTCGGCGGTTCGAATCCCTGCAACGGGGTGAGCTCCCCTCGCTCGGTCCCAGCTCCTGCCAACCTAGCAGTTCGAAAGCACGTCAAAATGCAAGTAGATAAATAGGGACCGCTCCGGCGGGAAGGTAAACGGCGTTTCCGTGTGCTGCTCTGGTTTGCCAGAAACAGCTTTGTCATGCTGGCCACATGACCCGGAAGCTGTCTGCGGACAAACGCTGGCTCCCTCGGCCTATAGAGCGAGATGAGCACCGCAACCCCAGAGTCAGACACGACTGGACCTGATGGTCAGGGGGCCCTTTACCTTTACCTAAAGTGGGCAGTGGGATTTGGGATTACCTAGGGAGCGTGCTAAGAGGCAAGGGGACAGCAGTTGGAGGGGGTGGGGCAGAGGTATAAACAACTATCACACTTTGAAAACTGGTATTGCTGGACCAGGTTCATCAGTTTTGTGGAATAGTTAAACTACATAGTTTGAATTGGATTGTGAATAAATGTGCAATGAACTGTTTACCGTTTGGAATTTTGTTGTGTTACTGTTTTCGTTAGTGGGTCGCACAAAGCGCTATTCTGAATTATGCTTTTCGTTGGGTAAGGGGTACTGGGGGTGAGTTTATGGAAACAAGGGGGTGGGGACCTGAAAAGGTTTGGGAACCACCAACTCTCACTGTTCTGTGGTGTGGTGCCTTGAACCCTCCTTTCAGTGGTTACGAATTAAATCATGCAGCCTCTGAGATGTTCTTAGACTCCAGCTCCCATCAGCCCAGCCAGCATGGCCAATGGTCAGAAGGGGCTGCCGGGAAGTTGTTCCTGAAGCAATTCTGGACGTACCTCCAGAAAGCCATGCTTATGGGAACTGTATGTTTCTACAATGGCAGAGTGGTACAAAAAGTCATCATTCTGGGTTATGCAATGCATTGCAGAGGTGGTTGTAACTGCAAAACCCATTTTGACTGTAAAACCCATTTTATATTGCAGTACTGGATTAGGAATTGTTTTATGCTGCTGCCTAAAAGTTCTTTATTTTAGACATTGGCTTTAAAATGAATGGCACGAATACAGGATGGGTGACACCTGGCTTGAGAGCAGTACATGTGAAAAGGATCTAGGAGTCTTGGTAGACCACAAACTTGACATGAGTCAGGAGTGTGATGCAGCAGCTAAAAAAGCCAATGCAATTCTGGGCTGCATCAATAGGAGTATAGCATCTAGATCAAGGGAAGTAATAGTACCACTGTATTCTGCTCTGGTCAGACCTCACCTGGAGTACTGTGTCCAGTTCTGGGCACCACAGTTCAAGAAGGATACTGATAAGCTGGAACATGTCCAGAAGAGGGCAACCAAAATGGTCAAAGGCCTGGAAACGATGCCTTATGAGGAACGGCTTAGGGAGCTGGGTATGTTTAGCCCAGAGAAGAGAAGGTTAAGGGGTGATATGATAGCCATGTTCAAATATATAAAAGGATGTCATATGGAGGAGGGAGAAAGGTTGTTTTCTGCTGCTCCAGAGAAGAGGACGCGGAGCAATGGATTCAAGCTACAAGAAAGAAGATTCCACCTCAACATTAGGAAGAACTTCCTGACAGTAAGAGCTGTTCGGCAGTGGAATTTGCTGCCAAGGAGTGTGGTGGACATAGCTGCCAAGTTCTCCCTTTTTAAAAGGGAAATTCCCTTATGCTGAATAGGCTTTCTTGCGAGAAAAGGGAAAACTTGGCAGCTATGGTGGAGGAGTCTCCTTCCTTGGAGGTCTTTAAGCAGAGGCTTGACAGGCATATGTCAAGAATGCTTTGATGGTGTTTCCTACTTGGCAGGGGGTTGGACTGGATGGCCCTTGTGGTCTCTTCCAACTCCAGGATTCTATGAAAAGGAGATTTGGTTGTAAGCTATCTTGGGAAAACTCCCGTTTGGAAGGTGTTATGTACATTTTAAAATGCATTTGGGGTGGGTTCCAATGGACTTCCACCAAGCCTCTCTCCCCCTTCAGACAAATCCGTTTCCACTTGGAGTTCCGTGGCAGAGCACCTGCTGTGGCATGCAGAAGGGCCCTGGGTTCAAATCTCCAGTTTTGGAAACCTCCAGATTTGAAACCTCCAGTGCAGATCTTCTCATGGACGGGGACAATTTTTTTCCCCTGCCCAAGACCCTGGGCGGACTCTGCTGGGTCAGAGAGAGGGCCCATCACTCAGGGGGAGAGTGCAAGGTGCCTTTGGCATGCAGGAAGCCATGGGTCCAAGCCATGGCGGCTTTGGGAAAATGAGCAGGCCGGGGGGGGGGCTTAAAAACCACCCGCCTGCTTGAGACCCTGGGGGGCTTCTGCTAGTCAAGACTCTGACTGAGCATGTTGGCTGACAAGTGTGGTTCTCTGTAAGGCACCTCTGAGGGTGGAGCTGGGCTTGATGGGTCACTTGCAGAGTTCACACCCTTTTTGCATGCAGTGAAGGTCCCCAGGGTCCAGCTGCAGTGACAGTAGGGGTGGGGAACCGGTGAGCTTCCAGATGTGGTTGGCCTGTGACTCCCATCATCCTTGCTGGCTGCGGCTGATGGAGAGTTGGGATCCAGCCACATCTGGAAGGACGCAGGCTCTCCACCCCTGAGAGAAAGGAGGAACACCTCGTTCAAAGTTAAGACGAATAAATGCATTGGGGAAAGACAGGCAGTTCGAGGAATAAAATAAAATTAAATATAAGTGGTAGTTATTAGGCCCACCTTCTTATCCCACTCCTTACTTAATAACGATATAGAGAAAGAAAAGAACATAAATCTTAATAATAAATAATAACAAAATGACTTGACCAACAAAAGATTACTTTATTAAAGTGAATGACACTCAAATGGCAAAGACTATTGAATAACAGGTACGACAGGGAAATATGGATGAACTAGGTGAGGGAGGGAATGGTGGACAGGTGGGGAGGGGGGAGGGAAAGTGAGGGTTGGGGGCAATGATTACTCTTTATTTAATTGATGGATCAAAAACGTTTTGGATATACTTTGTATTTTGATTGTGAGTCTCTTCATTTCTCCTTTTTCTTTTCTTTCTTCTTCACTCTTTCTGTCCTTCGGTTTTTCGCAATCGCCGTAATTTGTATCAAGGTTGTATTTTTATTGAAAACACATATGTATATACTGAAACGTTTTGCAATAACAAAAAGGAAGAACACCTGATGGTCAGCGATGATATATAGCCAAACATTGCTCAGCTGGTAGAACATGAGTAACTCAGTCTCAGGGTTACAGGTAGGGAGCCGTGTTGGTCTGAGTCGAAGCAAAATAAAAAAATTCCTTCAGTAGCACCTTAAAGACCAACTAAGTTTTTATTTTGGTATGAGCTTTCGTGTGCATGCACACTTCTTCAGATACACTTGAAACAGAAGCAACCAGACCCTTATATATATTCAGACATCCAACATACCATCTCAGGACTATTGAATTGCTCATCTTCTAACATTGTGTATGCCATCAAATGCCAACAGTGCCCTTCAGCTCCCTATATTGGACAAACAGGCCAAACCCTACGCCAAAGGATAAATGGACACAAATCTGACATCAGGAACCACAAGACAGAGAAATCAGTAGGAGAACACTTCAATCTCCCAGGACATTCTATACAAGATCTCAAAGCAGCTGTTTTATTACGGAGAAATTTCAGGAACAGACTGGAAAGAGAAGTTTCTGAATTGGAACTCATTACCAAGCTTAAAACCATGGAAGCACCTGGGATGAATAGAGATATCGGATTCTTATCTCATTATGCATGATCAAGCTTTCTTTAGCGCCTCAGCCCTTGCTTCCCCCCCCCCAGGACCAATTGCAGTCATCAGCAGTCGTTAACAGCCATCTACAGGTTTACCACTCCCATCAGCCCATCACCCATTCCCACCCACCCCCACCACCCTCTGTATATATATAAGGGTCTGACACTTCTGTTTCAAGTGTATCTGAAGAAGTGTGCATGCACACGAAAGCTCATACCAAAATAAACACTTAGTTGGTCTTTAAGGTGCTACCGAAGGATTTTTTTAATTTTGCTTAGTCTCAGGGATGTGCTGTCAAGCCCCACGTTGGGCAAAGCATTCCTGCATTGCAGAGGGTTGGACTAGATGACCCTCAGATTCCCTTCCAACTCTGCAATTCTATGATTCTACAGCAATGCTGATCTAGGTATAAACAGCCTCAGTAAAAGGCACCTTCCTTTGCCTGTATATACGTTAGCCTCACAACTGGTTACCGTACTTCAGCCTTCCTTGCAAATGCATCCACTAAAATAAGGCACACACTTGGGGGGGGGGGGTGACGGACACGGACAACATAGAACTATCTGGACCAGTGGTCAGGGATCATGGGAATTGTAGTCCAAAACATCTGGAGGGCCAGTTTGGGGATGCCTGGCCTAAAAGGATCCAAGTTTTAAGAAGGCTCCCTTCTGGTCACTTGGGGACAAAATTTGCTCACCCCAAGCCACCCCACAAGTGGTTGCTTGCAAACCCTTTCCCCTCCCCTCCCTTGTCTTGTCCCTTGTGTCTTTGTCTTCTCACTTTGTGAGCCTGCAGGCAAAGGACTGTTGTTGTTCTTCGGTGTCCTTTGGGCTCCCTTGCCCCATTTCCTCTGGGCACTAACCTTTTGAGGGTAGGTGTTGCACTAAGGGTCTCTCTCCCGCCTGTATTCCTGGTGATGAAGCATCTTTTAAAATGCACCTATCTTTTTTGCATGCTTTCTCTCAAAGTGCACTTTTAGGAATGCATGTATTTTTGTGGTAAATTTTGCTGCATTGGCTGGGATGCGGGTCCTTTTCCTTGTTGTTGTTGTTGTTTAGTCGTGTCCGACTCTTCGTGACCCCATGGACCAGAGCACGCCAGGCACTCCTGTCTTCCACTGCCTCCCGCAGTTTGGTCAAACTCATGTTCGTAGCTTCGAGAACACTGTCCAACCATCTCGTCCTCTGACGTCCCCTTCTCCTATTGCCCTCAATCTTTCCCAACATCAGGGTCTTATCCAGGGAGTCTTCTCTTCTCATGAGGTGGCCAAAGTATTGGAGCCTCAGCTTCACGATCTGTCCTTCCAGTGAGCACTCAGGGCTGATTTCCTTCAGAATGGATAGGTCTGATCTTCTTGCAGTCCATGGGACTCTCAAGGGTCTCCTCCAGCACCATAATTCAAAAGCATCCATTCTTTGGCAACCAGCCTTCTTGATGGTCCAGCTCTCACTTCCATACATCACTACTGGGAAAACCATAGCTTGAACTAGACGGACCTTTGTCGGCAAGGTGATGTCTCTGCTTTTTAAGATGCTGTCTAGGTTTGTCATTGCTTTTCTCCCAAGAAGAAGGAAGGAAGGAAGGAAGGAAGGAAGGAAGGAAGGAAGGAAGGAAGGAAGGAAGAAAAGAGGGAGCAGGAGGGAGAGAAGAAGGAAAGAGGTGAGAGACAGAAGAGTAGGAAAGAAGGAATAAAAAAGGAAAGAAAAAGAAAGAGGGAGAGAAGACAGAGATAAAGAAGGAAGGAAGGAGAGGGAAAGAAAGAATAAGAACAAGAGAGAGGAAGAAAGAAAGGTAAGGGGGGGGTCGCCGCCTTGATTCAGCGCCAGAAAAGAGCGCGAAGGGACCCAGGGGCAAAAAGCATTTCCCGTAAAGCCTCAGAGTTGCACGTTCGTGAGGCTGAGCCGCTGCTGAGCTCACGTTCGTGAGGCTGAGCCGCGGCAGGAGGAGGTGAGGCAAGAGGAGGAGGAGGCGGCGGCTTGCCGGGTCGGTGCCCGGCATCGCCGTGCGGAGACTCCCGAGCCTCTGGGACACAGCAGTGCTCTGTAGCACTTTGAATCCTCCTCCTCCTCCTCCATGCGGCGCTGCTGGGTGCTTTGTCTGTGCTTCAGCAGCAGCAGCCATTTCCAGGCGCCGAGCCGTGGCAGGAGGAGGAGGAGGAGTCAAAGTGCTACAGGGCACTGCTGCGTCCCAGAGGCTCGGGACTCTCTGTGCGGCGCTGCCGGGCGCTGCCCCAGCTCTTTGTCGGCACTTTGTCGGTGCGGCGCTTCAGCAGCAAGGTCCCGCTGCTGAGTCCCGCTGGATGGGGCGCTCGGCGGGCCACATGACAAGGTCTGGCGGGCCGGATTTGGCCCGCGGGCCTTGGGTTTGACACCCGTGGCGTAAGGCTAAAGGGATTGTTGTACTGGATCATGGGCTACTCCCATAGCAGGTTAGGTGCCTGTAGAAAAACCTGCAGGAGGCAGGGGCTCAATGGCCATTGCTTCCCCCTGCCGTTTGAAATGGTACCATAGTGCTTTAAATGTTCTGTCTCAGTCTCCAAGTGGTTCTGTTTGCAAGGAGTTGCAATAAATATTTTATTTGCATCAATCCCGGGAGCGGGGAGCGATTGGGGCATGTCGGCAGATTAGCTTGCAACCAATTTCAGCCAGTACTGTAATGATCCCCCACCCACAAGGCTTTGGAACGATCTTTGAATTACACATTAATCATATTACTTTTATCAGTGAAAGCCTCTTAAGGATAGGTCAATCTCATTAATCAGGATTGCTTGTGAGAAGAGACCTTATTACTTCACAGTCAATCTGCCGGCTGGTCACTTGTCACTGGGGCAGAAGGGCCTGCGTGGTCCGCTTCTCATTTTTTACTGCGTTTATATCCCACCTTTATAAATTGATTGCATTTATTGCCCGCCTTTTTTCACCAAGGAGGTCAAGGTGGCAAACATGGTTCTCCTCATTTAAATCCCCTCAACAACCTGGGAGCTGGGTATGTTTAGCCTGGAGAAGAGAAGGTTAAGGGGTGATATGATAGCCATGTTCAAATATATGAAAGGATGTCATATGGAGGAGGGAGAAAGATTGTTTTCTGCTGCTCCAGAGAAGCGGACACAGAGCAATGGATTCAAACTTCAAGAAAGAAGATTCCACCTCAACATTAGGAAGAACTCCCTGACAGTAAGAGCTGTTCGGCAGTGGGATTTGCTGCCAAGGAGTGTGGTGGAGTCTCCTTCTTTGGAGGTCTTGAAGCAGAGGCTTGACAGGCATTTGTCAAGAATGCTTTGATGGTGTTTCCTGCTTGGCAGGGGGTTGGACTGGATGGCCCTTGTGGTCTCTTTATGATTCTATGATTCTAACCCTGTGAGGTAGGTTAGGCTGAGAGGCAGCGGCTGGCACCCAAGCTCACCACCCACTGAACTTTACGTGTCTGAGTGGGGATTTAAAGCCTGGTTTCTCCTTGGTAATAGTCTGACATGCGTTAACTGCCGCACTCCAGTGGCCCTCTTTGCAGGGTAAAAGAGCATCGGGGCTCACCCAACAGAATCTGGGATTAGAAGGGAGCCCCTGAGTGAGAGGTGACCATGCAATACAGTTTCAAGTTGGGTAAGGGATCACATGGTTGAGATTCCTGCGTTGTAGGCGGTTGGACTAGATGACCCTCAGGTTCCTTTCCAGAGCTACAGTTCTGTGATTCAGTCCCGCTTGTGCTTGAAAACTCCACCACCATCTCTGGCATTCTCTTCCAATGTCGAATCATTGCTAAGTTCTTCCGAAGGTTTCATCGAAATCCTTTTGTGGTGCTATTTTATTATTTTCTTCCTCTTACCAGTTGCTTTTTTAAAGGGAAAAGGAAAGCAGGCTTCCAATATCATACGAAAATTAAAACTAAAGCAAAACAAAAGCTATAATAATAATAATAATAATAATAATAATAATAATAATAATAATAATAATTTATTTATTTATACCCCGCCCATCTGGCCGGGTCTCCCCAGCCACTCTGGGCGGCTTCCAACAGAAGAATAAAACACAATAATCTATTAAATTATTGGCAAGGGGTTGGACTGGATGGCCCTTGTGGTCTCTTCCAACTCTATGATTCTATGATTCTAAACATTAAAAGCCTCCCTGGACAGGGCTGCCTTGAGATGCCTTCTAAAGGTCTGGTAATTGTTATTCTCTTTGACATCTGGTGGGAGGGCATTCCACAGGGCGGGCGCCACCACCGAGAAGGCCCTCTGCCTCGTTCCCTGCAACTTGGCTTCTCGCAATGAGGGAACCGCCAGAAGGCCCTCGGTGCTGGACCTCAGTGTCCGGGCAGAACGATGGAGGTGGAGACGCTCCATCAGGTATACTGGACCGAGGCCATTTAGGGCTTTCAAGGTCAGCACCAACACTTTGAATTGTGCTCGGAAACGTACTGGGAGCCAATGTAGGTCTTTCAAGACCGGTGTTATGTGGTCTCGGCGGCCGCTCCCAGTCCCCAGTCTAGCTGCCGCATTCTGGATTAGTTGTAGTTTCCGGGTCACCTTCAAAGGTAGCCCCACGTAGAGCGCATTGCAGTAGTCCAAGCGGGAGATAACTAGAGCACTATAAACATCCAGATACATAAAAAGCTGTCATAGTGCACCTTAGCCACTAAAGAAGGTCACAATATTTAAAGCCTGCCTGGAAAGAAATGTGTGTTTTTGTGGTGCATAAGAGTGGTCAGTAATGGAGCCGGGTGTGCCTTCTTGGGGAGAGTATTCCATAAGTGGGGGAACCACCACTGAAAAGGCCCATTCTTGCATTTCAAGTGACAGAAAGCAAATCTACTCCACCCTCTGTGTGACAGTGCCTCAGATATTTGATTATGACTCTCATGTTGCCTTTTAATAATAGAATTGTAGAGTTGGAAGACACCCCAAGGGCCATCCAGCCTGAAGGAGCGTCTCCACCCCCATCGTTCTGCCCGGACACTGAGGTCCAGCACCGAGGGCCTTCTGGCGGTTCCCTCGTTGCGAGAAGCCAAGTTGCAGGGGACTAGGCAGAGGGCCTTCTCGGTGGTGGCGCCTGCCCTGTGGAACGCCCTCCCACCAGATGTCAAAGAGGAAAACAGCTACCAGACTTTTAGAAGGCATCTGAAGGCAGCCCTGAAGTTCAGGGAGGCTTTTAATGTTTAATAGAATATTTTATTTTAATATTTTGTTGGAAGCCGCCCAGAGTGGGCAGGGTATAAATAATAAATAACGCCCTCCCATCAGATGTCAAGGAAATAAACAAGTACAGTATCTGACTTTCAGAAGACATCTAAAGGCAGCCCTATTTAGGGAAGTTTTTAATTTTTGATGTTTTATCATGCTTTTAATATTCTGTTGTGAGCCGCCCCCAGTGGCTGGGGAAACCCAGCCGGATGGGTGGGGTATAAATAATAAATTATTATTATTTGACTATAGCTACCATACTTAAAACTACAGTGGTACCTCGGTTTATGAACACAATTGGTCCGGAAGTCTGTTCATAAACTGAAGCGTTCATAAACTGAAGCAAACTTTCCCATTGAAAGTAATGGAAAGTGGATTAATCCGTTCCAGATGGTCCGCAGAGTACTTAAACTGAAGCGTTCATAAACTGAAGCGAACTTTCCCATTGAAAGTTATGGAAAATGGATTAATCCGTTCCAGACGGGTCCGCGGAGTACTCAACCTGGAGTGTACTTAACCCGAAGCATGGGTGTAATTGGTTCCGGAAGTCTGTTCATAAACCGAAGCGTTCATAAACTGAAGCGAACTTTCCCATTGAAAGTAATGGAAAGTGAATTAATCCGTTTCAGATGGGTCCGCGGCATTCGTAAACCAAAAATTCATAAACCGAGGTGTTCATAAACCGAGGTTCCACTGTACCATACTAAAAAAAAATGTAAAAATGCAGGGGAGTGCACTGCCTTTCAAGGGAGTCTGTTCCCCTGTTGAACAGTTCCTGCCCTCAGAAAGCTAATGTATAATAATAATAATAATAATAATAATAATAAGAATAATAATATTTATACTCCACCCTTCCCAGGCAAGACCGAGCTCAGGGCGGCTAACAAGAAAAATATCAAAACAAGCATAAAAGAAACAATTCAATTAAAATACATATTAAATACAATGTTAAAATTCAATTTTAAAATGGGAATCTACAAGTGGAACCTCATTTAAATATCTGTAGGATAAAACCTTAGGGGAGGGTGACACCGGGGTCAGACTGAGTATCCCCTCTCGGTCTTCTCTTCTCCAGGCTAGACATACCCAATTCATCAGGCTTGGTTTCCGGACCCTTGATCATCCTGGCCTCCCTCCTCTGCACATATTCCAGCTTGTCAATATCCTTCTTAAACTGTGGTGCCCAGAACTGGACACAGGACTCCAGGTGTGACCTGACCAAGGCAGACTAGAGCAGCGCTATTCCTGCCCTTGATCAGGACACTTCTGTTGATGCTGCCTAGAATAGCATTAGCTTTTTTTGCTGCTGCATCACACTGCTGACTCATATTAAGCCTGTGATCAACAAAGCCCCTTAGATCCTTTTCACATGTACTGCTGTCAAGCAAGGTGCCCCCCCCCAACCCGTTATTCATAGAATCATAGAGTTGGAAGAGACCCCGAGGGCCATCCAGCCCAACCCCCTGCCAAGCAGGAAACACCATCAAAGCATTCTTGACATATGCCTGTCGAGCCTCTGCTTAAAGACCTCCAAAGAAGGAGACTCCACCACACTCCTTGGCAGCAAATTCCACTGCCGAACGGCTCTTACTGTCAGGAAGTTCTTCCTAATCATAGAATCATAGAGTTGGAAGAGACCACAAGGGCCATCCAGTCCAACCCCCCTGCCCAGCAGGAAACACCATCAAAGCATTCTTGACATATGCCTGTCGAGCCTCTGCTTAAAGACCTCCAAAGAAGGAGACTCCACCACACTCCTTGGCAGCAAATTCCACTGCCGAACAGCTCTTATTGTCAGGAAGTTCTTCCTAATGTTGAGGTGGAATCTTATTTCTTGAAGTTTGAATCCATTGCTCCGTGTCCGCTTCTCTGGAGCAGCAGAAAACAACCTTTCTCCCTCCTCCATATGACATCCTTTCATATATTTGAACATGGCTATCATATCACCCCTTCAGCTTCAGGCTAAACATACCCAGCTCCCTAAGCCGTTCCTCATAAGGCATCGTTTCCAGGCCTTCGACCATTTGGGTTGCCCTCTTCTGGACACGTTCTAGCTTGTCAGTATCCTTCTTGAACTGAGGTACCCAGAACTGGACACAGTACTCCAAGTGAGGTCTGACCAGAGCAGAATACAGTGGTACTATTACTTCCCTAGATCTAGATGCTATACTCCTATTGATGCAGCCCAGAATTGCATTGGCTTTTTAAGCTGCTGCATCACACTGCTGACTCATGTCAAGTCGGTGGTCTACCAAGACTCCTAGGTCCTTTGCACATGTACTGCTCTCAAGCCAGGTCTCACCCATCCTGTATTCGTGCATCTGGATATCCCTGCCTAAGTGCAGAACCTTACAGCTTCCTGTTTGTCCCTGCTGAAATTCATTCTCTTAGTTTTGGCCCAATTCTCTATAGTCTATTAAGGTCCCTATCTCCTCTGTGCGCATAGGAGGGCCCCCCTTTTGCAGGCCGCTGGTGTGCGCCAGCCCACACTTTCAGGACGGTTGTAAACAAACCATTTCTGCATTGCTGAACTGGGGTTAATAAAGGACTGGAAAGATGGGGAGAGACGGGGGGGGGGACGGGGGGGCGGGGAGAGGTCACCTTTACTGCCACCATCAGGAATCTGCTAATCTTTTCTGAGCTGAGAGACAGAGCCTTGAAGCAGCCGCAGCCAAGGCAGGCAAGAACGCTCCACCGCTTTAAGCGCTAATAACCCATTCCGTCACTAATAGCCGAGCTACTAATAAAATCTGCTAGCTTTGCAAATCTGCCCAAGCCTCTGAGGATTGCAGTTGGGTCTACGAAGGCTCCAGGCGCTCTTCTCCTCTTACCTACCCCTGCATTGCTATTCAGGGTGGGGTGTGGGGTGAAGGGAATAAAGGCACAGTCCAGGTGTGGCCCCGAAAGCTGCTTTATGCAGGGGGGGGGGATGCACAGAGGCAGATCAGTTCTTTGCTTTGGAATACAATTTTGCTGCAACATTTCTCTCTCACATCGCTCTCTCACCATTTAGTCGTGAAAGAGCTTCTTATATTTACCTTCAGTAAGAGCTGTTCGGCAGTGGGATTTGCTGCCAAGGAGTGTGGTGGAGTCTCCTTCTTTGGAGGTCTTTAAGCAGAGGCTTGACAGCCACATGTCAAGAATGCTTTGATGGTGTTTCCTGCTTGGCAGGGGGTTGGACTGGATGGCCCTCGGGGTCTCTTCCAACTCGATGATTCTATGACCTTGGGACTTCTATAGACGCAGAACCTTCTTCTGCCTCTCCCTCAAACTTCAAGAAAGAAGATTCCACCTAAACATTAGGAAGAACTTCCTGACAGTAAGAGCTGTTCGGCAGTGGAATTTGCTGCCAAGGAGTGTGGTGGAGTCTCCTTCTTTGGAGGTCTTTAAGCAGAGGCTTGACAGGCATATGTCAAGAATGCTTTGATGGTGTTTCCTGCTTGGCAGGGGGTTGGACTGGATGGCCCTTGTGGTCTCTTCCAACTCTATGATTCTATGATTCTATTCTAAGAACTTCCTGACAGTAAGAGCTGTTCGGCAGTGGAATTTGCTGCCAAAGAGTGTGGTGGAGTCTCCTTCTTTGGAGGTCTTTAAGCAGAGGCTTGACAGGCATATGTCAAGAATGCTTTGATGGTGTTTCCTGCTTGGCAGGGGGTTGGACTGGATGGCCCTCGGGGTGTCTTCCAACTCTATGATTCTATGACCTTGGGACTTCTATAGACGCAGAACCTTCTTCTGCCTCTCCCTCAAACTTCAAGAAAGAAGATTCCACCTAAACATTAGGAAGAACTTCCTGACAGTAAGAGCTGTTCGGCAGTGGAATTTGCTGCCAAGGAGTGTGGTGGAGTCTCCTTCTTTGGAGGTCTTTAAGCAGAGGCTTGACAGGCATATGTCAAGAATGCTTTGATGGTGTTTCCCGCTTGGCAGGGGGTTGGACTGGATGACCCTTGTGGTCTCTTCCAACTCTATGATTCTATGATTCTATTCTAAGAACTTCCTGACAGTAAGAGCTGTTCGGCAGTGGAATTTGCTGCCAAGGAGTGTGGTGGAGTCTCCTTCTTTGGAGGTCTTTAAGCAGAGGCTTGACAGGCATATGTCAAGAATGCTTGGATGGTGTTTCCTGCTTGGCAGGGGGTTGGACTGGATGGCCCTTGGGGTCTCTTCCAACTCTATGATTCTATGACCTTGGGACTTCTATAGACGCAGAACCTTCTTCTGCCTCTCCCTCAAACTTCAAGAAAGAAGATTCCACCTCAACATTAGGAAGAACTTCCTGACAGTCAGAGCTGTTCGGCAGTGGAATTTGCTGCCAAGGAGTGTGGTGGAGTCTCCTTCTTTGGAGGTCTTTAAGCAGAGGCTTGACAGGCATATGTCAAGAATGCTTGGATGGTGTTTCCTGCTTGGCAGGGGGTTGGACTGGATGGCCCTCGGGGTCTCTTCCAACTCGATGATTCTATGACCTTGGGACTTCTATAGACGCAGAACCTTCTTCTGCCTCTCCCTCAAACTTCAAGAAAGAAGATTGCACCTCAACATTAGGAAGAACTTCCTGACAGTAAGAGCTGTTCGGCAGTGGAATTTGCTGCCAAAGAGTGTGGTGGAGTCTCCTTCTTTGGAGGTCTTTAAGCAGAGGCTTGACAGCCACATGTCAAGAATGCTTTGATGGTGTTTCCTGCTTGGCAGGGGGTTGGACTGGATGGCCCTTGTGGTCTCTTCCAACTCTATGATTCTATGATTCTATTCTAAGAACTTCCTGACAGTAAGAGCTGTTCGGCAGTGGAATTTGCTGCCAAGGAGTGTGGTGGAGTCTCCTTCTTTGGAGGTCTTTAAGCAGAGGCTTGACAGGCATATGTCAAGAATGCTTGGATGGTGTTTCCTGCTTGGCAGGGGGTTGGACTGGATGGCCCTTGTGGTCTCTTCCAACTCTAGGATTCTATGATTCTATTCTAAGAACTTCCTGACAGTAAGAGCTGTTCGGCAGTGGAACTTGCTGCCAAGGAGTGTGGTGGAGTCTCCTTCTTTGGAGGTCTTTAAGCAGAGGCTTGACAGCCACATGTCAAGAATGCTTTGATGGTGTTTCCTGCTTGGACTGGATGGCCCTTGTGGTCTCTTCCAACTCTATGATTCTATGACCTTGGGACTTCTATAGACGCAGAACCTTCTTCTGCCTCTCCCTCAAACTTCAAGAAAGAAGATTCCACCTCAACATTAGGAAGAACTTCCTGACAGTCAGAGCTGTTCGGCAGTGGAATTTGCTGCCAAGGAGTGTGGTGGAGTCTCCTTCTTTGGAGGTCTTTAAGCAGAGGCTTGACAGGCATATGTCAAGAATGCTTGGATGGTGTTTCCTGCTTGGCAGGGGGTTGGACTGGATGGCCCTTGGGGTCTCTTCCTACTCTATGATTCTATGATTCTATTCTAAGAACTTCCTGACAGTAAGAGCTGTTCGGCAGTGGAATTTGCTGCCAAGGAGTGTGGCGGAGTCTCCTTCTTTGGAGGTCTTTAAGCAGAGGCTTGACAGGCATATGTCAGGAATGCTTTGATGGTGTTTCCTGCTCGGCAGGGGGTTGGACTGGATGGCCCTTGTGGCCCCTTCCAACTCTATGATTCTATGATTCTATTCTAAGAACTTCCGGACAGTAAGAGCTGTTCGGCAGTGGAATTTGCTGCCAAGGAGTGTGGTGGAGTCTCCTTCTTTGGAGGTCTTTAAGCAGAGGCTTGACAGGCATATGTCAAGAATGCTTGGATGGTGTTTCCTGCTTGGCAGGGGGTTGGACTGGATGGCCCTTGGGGTCTCTTCCAACTCTATGATTCTATGACCTTGGGACTTCTATAGACGCAGAACCTTCTTCTGCCTCTCCCTCAAACTTCAAGAAAGAAGATTCCACCTAAACATTCATTAGGAAGAACTTCCTGACAGTAAGAGCTGTTCGGCAGTGGAATTTGCTGCCAAGGAGTGTGGTGGAGTCTCCTTCTTTGGAGGTCTTTAAGCAGAGGCTTGACAGCCACATGTCAAGAATGCTTTGATGGTGTTTCCTGCTTGGCAGGGGGTTGGACTGGATGGCCCTTGTGGTCTCTTCCAACTCTATGATTCTATGATTCTATTCTAAGAACTTCCTGACAGTAAGAGCTGTTCGGCAGTGGTATTTGCTGCCAAGGAGTGTGGTGGAGTCTCCTTCTTTGGAGGTCTTTAAGCAGAGGCTTGACAGGCATATGTCAAGAATGCTTGGATGGTGTTTCCTGCTTGGCAGGGGGTTGGACTGGATGGCCCTTGTGGTCTCTTCCAACTCTAGGATTCTATGATTCTATTCTAAGAACTTCCTGACAGTAAGAGCTGTTCGGCAGTGGAACTTGCTGCCAAGGAGTGTGGTGGAGTCTCCTTCTTTGGAGGTCTTTAAGCAGAGGCTTGACAGCCACATGTCAAGAATGCTTTGATGGTGTTTCCTGCTTGGACTGGATGGCCCTTGGGGTCTCTTCCAACTCTATGATTCTATGACCTTGGGACTTCTATAGACGCAGAACCTTCTTCTGCCTCTCCCTCAAACTTCAAGAAAGAAGATTCCACCTCAACATTAGGAAGAACTTCCTGACAGTCAGAGCTGTTCGGCAGTGGAATTTGCTGCCAAGGAGTGTGGTGGAGTCTCCTTCTTTGGAGGTCTTTAAGCAGAGGCTTGACAGGCATATGTCAAGAATGCTTGGATGGTGTTTCCTGCTTGGCAGGGGGTTGGACTGGATGGCCCTTGGGGTCTCTTCCTACTCTATGATTCTATGATTCTATTCTAAGAACTTCCTGACAGTAAGAGCTGTTCGGCAGTGGAATTTGCTGCCAAGGAGTGTGGTGGAGTCTCCTTCTTTGGAGGTCTTTAAGCAGAGGCTTGACAGGCATATGTCAAGAATGCTTGGATGGTGTTTCCTGCTTGGCAGGGGGTTGGACTGGATGGCCCTTGTGGTCTCTTCCAACTCTAGGATTCTATGATTCTATTCTAAGAACTTCCTGACAGTAAGAGCTGTTCGGCAGTGGAATTTGCTGCCAAGGAGTGTGGTGGAGTCTCCTTCTTTGGAGGTCTTTAAGCAGAGGCTTGACAGGCATATGTCAAGAATGCTTGGATGGTGTTTCCTGCTTGGCAGGGGGTTGGACTGGATGGCCCTTGTGGTCTCTTCCAACTCTAGGATTCTATGATTCTATTCTAAGAACTTCCTGACAGTAAGAGCTGTTCGGCAGTGGAACTTGCTGCCAAGGAGTGTGGTGGAGTCTCCTTCTTTGGAGGTCTTTAAGCAGAGGCTTGACAGCCACATGTCAAGAATGCTTTGATGGTGTTTCCTGCTTGGACTGGATGGCCCTTGGGGTCTCTTCCAACTCTATGATTCTATGACCTTGGGACTTCTATAGACGCAGAACCTTCTTCTGCCTCTCCCTCAAACTTCAAGAAAGAAGATTCCACCTCAACATTAGGAAGAACTTCCTGACAGTCAGAGCTGTTCGGCAGTGGAATTTGCTGCCAAGGAGTGTGGTGGAGTCTCCTTCTTT
The DNA here is from genome assembly GCF_963506605.1 of Zootoca vivipara. Classification (NCBI taxonomy): domain Eukaryota; kingdom Metazoa; phylum Chordata; class Lepidosauria; order Squamata; family Lacertidae; genus Zootoca; species Zootoca vivipara. The sequence continues at coordinate 499,684 of NC_083294.1, read as the reverse complement.
GGAGGTCTTTAAGCAGAGGCTTGACAGGCATATGTCAAGAATGCTTGGATGGTGTTTCCTGCTTGGCAGGGGGTTGGACTGGATGGCCCTTGGGGTCTCTTCCTACTCTATGATTCTATGATTCTATTCTAAGAACTTCCTGACAGTAAGAGCTGTTCGGCAGTGGAATTTGCTGCCAAGGAGTGTGGCGGAGTCTCCTTCTTTGGAGGTCTTTAAGCAGAGGCTTGACAGGCATATGTCAGGAATGCTTTGATGGTGTTTCCTGCTCGGCAGGGGGTTGGACTGGATGGCCCTTGTGGCCCCTTCCAACTCTATGATTCTATGATTCTATTCTAAGAACTTCCGGACAGTAAGAGCTGTTCGGCAGTGGAATTTGCTGCCAAGGAGTGTGGTGGAGTCTCCTTCTTTGGAGGTCTTTAAGCAGAGGCTTGACAGGCATATGTCAAGAATGCTTGGATGGTGTTTCCTGCTTGGCAGGGGGTTGGACTGGATGGCCCTTGGGGTCTCTTCCAACTCTATGATTCTATGACCTTGGGACTTCTATAGACGCAGAACCTTCTTCTGCCTCTCCCTCAAACTTCAAGAAAGAAGATTCCACCTCAACATTAGGAAGAACTTCCTGACAGTCAGAGCTGTTCGGCAGTGGAATTTGCTGCCAAGGAGTGTGGTGGAGTCTCCTTCTTTGGAGGTCTTTAAGCAGAGGCTTGACAGGCATATGTCAAGAATGCTTGGATGGTGTTTCCTGCTTGGCAGGGGGTTGGACTGGATGGCCCTTGGGGTCTCTTCCAACTCTATGATTCTATGACCTTGGGACTTCTATAGACGCAGAACCTTCTTCTGCCTCTCCCTCAAACTTCAAGAAAGAAGATTCCACCTCAACATTCATTAGGAAGAACTTCCTGACAGTAAGAGCTGTTCGGCAGTGGAATTTGCTGCCAAGGAGTGTGGTGGAGTCTCCTTCTTTGGAGGTCTTTAAGCAGAGGCTTGACAGGCATATGTCAAGAATGCTTTGATGGTGTTTCCTGCTTGGCAGGGGGTTGGACTGGATGGCCCTTGGGGTCTCTTCCTACTCTATGATTCTATGATTCTATTCTAAGAACTTCCTGACAGTAAGAGCTGTTCGGCAGTGGAATTTGCTGCCAAAGAGTGTGGTGGAGTCTCCTTCTTTGGAGGTCTTTAAGCAGAGGCTTGACAGGCATATGTCAAGAATGCTTTGATGGTGTTTCCTGCTTGGCAGGGGGTTGGACTGGATGGCCCTTGGGGTCTCTTCCAACTCTATGATTCTATGACCTTGGGACTTCTATAGACGCAGAACCTTCTTCTGCCTCTCCCTCAAACTTCAAGAAAGAAGATTCCACCTCAACATTAGGAAGAACTTCCTGACAGTCAGAGCTGTTCGGCAGTGGAATTTGCTGCCAAGGAGTGTGGTGGAGTCTCCTTCTTTGGAGGTCTTTAAGCAGAGGCTTGACAGGCACATGTCAAGAATGCTTTGATGGTGTTTCCTGCTTGGCAGGGGGTTGGACTGGATGACCCTTGTGGTCTCTTCCAACTCTAGGATTCTATGATTCTATTCTAAGAACTTCCTGACAGTAAGAGCTGTTCGGCAGTGGAACTTGCTGCCAAGGAGTGTGGTGGAGTCTCCTTCTTTGGAGGTCTTTAAGCAGAGGCTTGACAGCCACATGTCAAGAATGCTTTGATGGTGTTTCCTGCTTGGCAGGGGGTTGGACTGGATGGCCCTTGGGGTCTCTTCGAACTCTATGATTCTATGACCTTGGGACTTCTATAGACGCAGAACCTTCTTCTGCCTCTCCCTCAAACTTCAAGAAAGAAGATTCCACCTCAACATTAGGAAGAACTTCCTGACAGTCAGAGCTGTTCGGCAGTGGAATTTGCTGCCAAGGAGTGTGGTGGAGTCTCCTTCTTTGGAGGTCTTTAAGCAGAGGCTTGACAGGCATATGTCAAGAATGCTTTGATGGTGTTTCCTGCTTGGCAGGGGGTTGGACTGGATGGCCCTTGGGGTCTCTTCCTACTCTATGATTCTATGATTCTATTCTAAGAACTTCCTGACAGTAAGAGCTGTTCGGCAGTGGAATTTGCTGCCAAAGAGTGTGGTGGAGTCTCCTTCTTTGGAGGTCTTTAAGCAGAGGCTTGACAGGCATATGTCAAGAATGCTTTGATGGTGTTTCCTGCTTGGCAGGGGGTTGGACTGGATGGCCCTTGGGGTCTCTTCCAACTCTATGATTCTATGACCTTGGGACTTCTATAGACGCAGAACCTTCTTCTGCCTCTCCCTCAAACTTCAAGAAAGAAGATTCCACCTAAACATTAGGAAGAACTTCCTGACAGTAAGAGCTGTTCGGCAGTGGAATTTGCTGCCAAGGAGTGTGGTGGAGTCTCCTTCTTTGGAGGTCTTTAAGCAGAGGCTTGACAGGCATATGTCAAGAATGCTTTGATGGTGTTTCCTGCTTGGCAGGGGGTTGGACTGGATGGCCCTTGGGGTCTCTTCCAACTCTAGGATTCTATGATTCTATTCTAAGAACTTCCTGACAGTAAGAGCTGTTCGGCAGTGGAATTTGCTGCCAAAGAGTGTGGTGGAGTCTCCTTCTTTGGAGGTCTTTAAGCAGAGGCTTGACAGCCACATGTCAAGAATGCTTGGATGGAGTTTCCCGCTCGGCAGGGGGTTGGACTGGATGGCCCTTGGGGTCTCTTCCAACTCTATGATTCTATGACCTTGGGACTTCTATAGACGCAGAACCTTCTTCTGCCTCTCCCTCAAACTTCAAGAAAGAAGATTCCACCTCAACATTAGGAAGAACTTCCTGACAGTCAGAGCTGTTCGGCAGTGGAATTTGCTGCCAAGGAGTGTGGTGGAGTCTCCTTCTTTGGAGGTCTTTAAGCAGAGGCTAGACAGCCACATGTCAAGAATGCTTTGATGGTGTTTCCTGCTTGGCAGGGGGTTGGACTGGATGGCCCTTGGGGTCTCTTCCAACTCTATGATTCTATGATTCTATTCTAAGAACTTCCTGACAGTAAGAGCTGTTCGGCAGTGGAATTTGCTGCCAAAGAGTGTGGTGGAGTCTCCTTCTTTGGAGGTCTTTAAGCAGAGGCTTGACAGGCATATGTCAAGAATGCTTTGATGGTGTTTCCTGCTTGGCAGGGGGTTGGACTGGATGGCCCTTGGGGTCTCTTCCAACTCTATGATTCTATGACCTTGGGACTTCTATAGACGCAGAACCTTCTTCTGCCTCTCCCTCAAACTTCAAGAAAGAAGATTCCACCTCAACATTAGGAAGAACTTCCTGACAGTCAGAGCTGTTCGGCAGTGGAATTTGCTGCCAAGGAGTGTGGTGGAGTCTCCTTCTTTGGAGGTCTTTAAGCAGAGGCTAGACAGCCACATGTCAAGAATGCTTTGATGGTGTTTCCTGCTTGGCAGGGGGTTGGACTGGATGGCCCTTGTGGTCTCTTCCAACTCTAGGATTCTATGATTCTATTCTAAGAACTTCCTGACAGTAAGAGCTGTTCGGCAGTGGAATTTGCTGCCAAGGAGTGTGGTGGAGTCTCCTTCTTTGGAGGTCTTTAAGCAGAGGCTTGACAGGCATATGTCAAGAATGCTTGGATGGTGTTTCCTGCTTGGCAGGGGGTTGGACTGGATGGCCCTTGTGGTCTCTTCCAACTCTAGGATTCTATGATTCTATTCTAAGAACTTCCTGACAGTAAGAGCTGTTCGGCAGTGGAACTTGCTGCCAAGGAGTGTGGTGGAGTCTCCTTCTTTGGAGGTCTTTAAGCAGAGGCTTGACAGCCACATGTCAAGAATGCTTTGATGGTGTTTCCTGCTTGGACTGGATGGCCCTTGGGGTCTCTTCCAACTCTATGATTCTATGACCTTGGGACTTCTATAGACGCAGAACCTTCTTCTGCCTCTCCCTCAAACTTCAAGAAAGAAGATTCCACCTCAACATTAGGAAGAACTTCCTGACAGTCAGAGCTGTTCGGCAGTGGAATTTGCTGCCAAGGAGTGTGGTGGAGTCTCCTTCTTTGGAGGTCTTTAAGCAGAGGCTTGACAGGCATATGTCAAGAATGCTTGGATGGTGTTTCCTGCTTGGCAGGGGGTTGGACTGGATGGCCCTTGGGGTCTCTTCCTACTCTATGATTCTATGATTCTATTCTAAGAACTTCCTGACAGTAAGAGCTGTTCGGCAGTGGAATTTGCTGCCAAGGAGTGTGGCGGAGTCTCCTTCTTTGGAGGTCTTTAAGCAGAGGCTTGACAGGCATATGTCAGGAATGCTTTGATGGTGTTTCCTGCTCGGCAGGGGGTTGGACTGGATGGCCCTTGTGGCCCCTTCCAACTCTATGATTCTATGATTCTATTCTAAGAACTTCCGGACAGTAAGAGCTGTTCGGCAGTGGAATTTGCTGCCAAGGAGTGTGGTGGAGTCTCCTTCTTTGGAGGTCTTTAAGCAGAGGCTTGACAGGCATATGTCAAGAATGCTTGGATGGTGTTTCCTGCTTGGCAGGGGGTTGGACTGGATGGCCCTTGGGGTCTCTTCCAACTCTATGATTCTATGACCTTGGGACTTCTATAGACGCAGAACCTTCTTCTGCCTCTCCCTCAAACTTCAAGAAAGAAGATTCCACCTCAACATTAGGAAGAACTTCCTGACAGTCAGAGCTGTTCGGCAGTGGAATTTGCTGCCAAGGAGTGTGGTGGAGTCTCCTTCTTTGGAGGTCTTTAAGCAGAGGCTTGACAGGCATATGTCAAGAATGCTTGGATGGTGTTTCCTGCTTGGCAGGGGGTTGGACTGGATGGCCCTTGGGGTCTCTTCCAACTCTATGATTCTATGACCTTGGGACTTCTATAGACGCAGAACCTTCTTCTGCCTCTCCCTCAAACTTCAAGAAAGAAGATTCCACCTCAACATTAGGAAGAACTTCCTGACAGTCAGAGCTGTTCGGCAGTGGAATTTGCTGCCAAGGAGTGTGGTGGAGTCTCCTTCTTTGGAGGTCTTTAAGCAGAGGCTTGACAGGCATATGTCAAGAATGCTTGGATGGTGTTTCCTGCTTGGCAGGGGGTTGGACTGGATGGCCCTTGGGGTCTCTTCCAACTCTATGATTCTATGACCTTGGGACTTCTATAGACGCAGAACCTTCTTCTGCCTCTCCCTCAAACTTCAAGAAAGAAGATTCCACCTAAACATTCATTAGGAAGAACTTCCTGACAGTAAGAGCTGTTCGGCAGTGGAATTTGCTGCCAAGGAGTGTGGTGGAGTCTCCTTCTTTGGAGGTCTTTAAGCAGAGGCTTGACAGGCATATGTCAAGAATGCTTTGATGGTGTTTCCTGCTTGGCAGGGGGTTGGACTGGATGGCCCTTGGGGTCTCTTCCTACTCTATGATTCTATGATTCTATTCTAAGAACTTCCTGACAGTAAGAGCTGTTCGGCAGTGGAATTTGCTGCCAAAGAGTGTGGTGGAGTCTCCTTCTTTGGAGGTCTTTAAGCAGAGGCTTGACAGGCATATGTCAAGAATGCTTTGATGGTGTTTCCTGCTTGGCAGGGGGTTGGACTGGATGGCCCTTGGGGTCTCTTCCAACTCTATGATTCTATGACCTTGGGACTTCTATAGACGCAGAACCTTCTTCTGCCTCTCCCTCAAACTTCAAGAAAGAAGATTCCACCTCAACATTAGGAAGAACTTCCTGACAGTCAGAGCTGTTCGGCAGTGGAATTTGCTGCCAAGGAGTGTGGTGGAGTCTCCTTCTTTGGAGGTCTTTAAGCAGAGGCTTGACAGGCACATGTCAAGAATGCTTTGATGGTGTTTCCTGCTTGGCAGGGGGTTGGACTGGATGACCCTTGTGGTCTCTTCCAACTCTAGGATTCTATGATTCTATTCTAAGAACTTCCTGACAGTAAGAGCTGTTCGGCAGTGGAACTTGCTGCCAAGGAGTGTGGTGGAGTCTCCTTCTTTAGAGGTCTTTAAGCAGAGGCTTGACAGCCACATGTCAAGAATGCTTTGATGGTGTTTCCTGCTTGGCAGGGGGTTGGACTGGATGGCCCTTGGGGTCTCTTCGAACTCTATGATTCTATGACCTTGGGACTTCTATAGACGCAGAACCTTCTTCTGCCTCTCCCTCAAACTTCAAGAAAGAAGATTCCACCTCAACATTAGGAAGAACTTCCTGACAGTCAGAGCTGTTCGGCAGTGGAATTTGCTGCCAAGGAGTGTGGTGGAGTCTCCTTCTTTGGAGGTCTTTAAGCAGAGGCTTGACAGGCATATGTCAAGAATGCTTTGATGGTGTTTCCTGCTTGGCAGGGGGTTGGACTGGATGGCCCTTGGGGTCTCTTCCTACTCTATGATTCTATGATTCTATTCTAAGAACTTCCTGACAGTAAGAGCTGTTCGGCAGTGGAATTTGCTGCCAAAGAGTGTGGTGGAGTCTCCTTCTTTGGAGGTCTTTAAGCAGAGGCTTGACAGGCATATGTCAAGAATGCTTTGATGGTGTTTCCTGCTTGGCAGGGGGTTGGACTGGATGGCCCTTGGGGTCTCTTCCAACTCTATGATTCTATGACCTTGGGACTTCTATAGACGCAGAACCTTCTTCTGCCTCTCCCTCAAACTTCAAGAAAGAAGATTCCACCTAAACATTAGGAAGAACTTCCTGACAGTAAGAGCTGTTCGGCAGTGGAATTTGCTGCCAAGGAGTGTGGTGGAGTCTCCTTCTTTGGAGGTCTTTAAGCAGAGGCTTGACAGGCATATGTCAAGAATGCTTTGATGGTGTTTCCTGCTTGGCAGGGGGTTGGACTGGATGGCCCTTGGGGTCTCTTCCAACTCTAGGATTCTATGATTCTATTCTAAGAACTTCCTGACAGTAAGAGCTGTTCGGCAGTGGAATTTGCTGCCAAAGAGTGTGGTGGAGTCTCCTTCTTTGGAGGTCTTTAAGCAGAGGCTTGACAGCCACATGTCAAGAATGCTTGGATGGAGTTTCCCGCTCGGCAGGGGGTTGGACTGGATGGCCCTTGGGGTCTCTTCCAACTCTATGATTCTATGACCTTGGGACTTCTATAGACGCAGAACCTTCTTCTGCCTCTCCCTCAAACTTCAAGAAAGAAGATTCCACCTCAACATTAGGAAGAACTTCCTGACAGTCAGAGCTGTTCGGCAGTGGAATTTGCTGCCAAGGAGTGTGGTGGAGTCTCCTTCTTTGGAGGTCTTTAAGCAGAGGCTAGACAGCCACATGTCAAGAATGCTTTGATGGTGTTTCCTGCTTGGCAGGGGGTTGGACTGGATGGCCCTTGGGGTCTCTTCCAACTCTATGATTCTATGATTCTATTCTAAGAACTTCCTGACAGTAAGAGCTGTTCGGCAGTGGAATTTGCTGCCAAAGAGTGTGGTGGAGTCTCCTTCTTTGGAGGTCTTTAAGCAGAGGCTTGACAGGCATATGTCAAGAATGCTTTGATGGTGTTTCCTGCTTGGCAGGGGGTTGGACTGGATGGCCCTTGGGGTCTCTTCCAACTCTATGATTCTATGACCTTGGGACTTCTATAGACGCAGAACCTTCTTCTGCCTCTCCCTCAAACTTCAAGAAAGAAGATTCCACCTCAACATTAGGAAGAACTTCCTGACAGTCAGAGCTGTTCGGCAGTGGAATTTGCTGCCAAGGAGTGTGGTGGAGTCTCCTTCTTTGGAGGTCTTTAAGCAGAGGCTAGACAGCCACATGTCAAGAATGCTTTGATGGTGTTTCCTGCTTGGCAGGGGGTTGGACTGGATGGCCCTTGTGGTCTCTTCCAACTGTATGATTCTATGATTCTATTCTAAGAACTTCCTGACAGTAAGAGCTGTTCGGCAGTGGAATTTGCTGCCAAAGAGTGTGGTGGAGTCTCCTTCTTTGGAGGTCTTTAAGCAGAGGCTTGACAGCCACATGTCAAGAATGCTTTGATGGTGTTTCCTGCTTGGCAGGGGGTTGGACTGGATGGCCCTCGGGGTGTCTTCCAACTCTATGATTCTATGACCTTGGGACTTCTATAGACGCAGAACCTTCTTCTGCCTCTCCCTCAAACTTCAAGAAAGAAGATTCCACCTAAACATTAGGAAGAACTTCCTGACAGTAAGAGCTGTTCGGCAGTGGAATTTGCTGCCAAGGAGTGTGGTGGAGTCTCCTTCTTTGGAGGTCTTTAAGCAGAGGCTTGACAGGCATATGTCAAGAATGCTTTGATGGTGTTTCCTGCTTGGCAGGGGGTTGGACTGGATGACCCTTGTGGTCTCTTCCAACTCTATGATTCTATTCTAAGAACTTCCTGACAGTAAGAGCTGTTTGGCAGTGGAATTTGCTGCCAAGGAGTGTGGTGGAGTCTCCTTCTTTGGAGGTCTTTAAGCAGAGGCTTGACAGGCATATGTCAAGAATGCTTTGATGGTGTTTCCTGCTTGGCAGGGGGTTGGACTGGATGGCCCTTGGGGTCTCTTCCAACTCTATGATTCTATGACCTTGGGACTTCTATAGACGCAGAACCTTCTTCTGCCTCTCCCTCAAACTTCAAGAAAGAAGATTCCACCTCAACATTAGGAAGAACTTCCTGACAGTCAGAGCTGTTCGGCAGTGGAATTTGCTGCCAAGGAGTGTGGTGGAGTCTCCTTCTTTGGAGGTCTTTAAGCAGAGGCTAGACAGCCACATGTCAAGAATGCTTTGATGGTGTTTCCTGCTTGGCAGGGGGTTGGACTGGATGGCCCTTGTGGTCTCTTCCAACTGTATGATTCTATGATTCTATTCTAAGAACTTCCTGACAGTAAGAGCTGTTCGGCAGTGGAATTTGCTGCCAAAGAGTGTGGTGGAGTCTCCTTCTTTGGAGGTCTTTAAGCAGAGGCTTGACAGCCACATGTCAAGAATGCTTTGATGGTGTTTCCTGCTTGGCAGGGGGTTGGACTGGATGGCCCTCGGGGTGTCTTCCAACTCTATGATTCTATGACCTTGGGACTTCTATAGACGCAGAACCTTCTTCTGCCTCTCCCTCAAACTTCAAGAAAGAAGATTCCACCTAAACATTAGGAAGAACTTCCTGACAGTAAGAGCTGTTCGGCAGTGGAATTTGCTGCCAAGGAGTGTGGTGGAGTCTCCTTCTTTGGAGGTCTTTAAGCAGAGGCTTGACAGGCATATGTCAAGAATGCTTTGATGGTGTTTCCTGCTTGGCAGGGGGTTGGACTGGATGACCCTTGTGGTCTCTTCCAACTCTATGATTCTATTCTAAGAACTTCCTGACAGTAAGAGCTGTTCGGCAGTGGAATTTGCTGCCAAGGAGTGTGGTGGAGTCTCCTTCTTTGGAGGTCTTTAAGCAGAGGCTTGACAGGCATATGTCAAGAATGCTTTGATGGTGTTTCCTGCTTGGCAGGGGGTTGGACTGGATGGCCCTTGGGGTCTCTTCCAACTCTATGATTCTATGACCTTGGGACTTCTATAGACGCAGAACCTTCTTCTGCCTCTCCCTCAAACTTCAAGAAAGAAGATTCCACCTCAACATTAGGAAGAACTTCCTGACAGTCAGAGCTGTTCGGCAGTGGAATTTGCTGCCAAGGAGTGTGGTGGAGTCTCCTTCTTTGGAGGTCTTTAAGCAGAGGCTTGACAGGCATATGTCAAGAATGCTTGGATGGTGTTTCCTGCTTGGCAGGGGGTTGGACTGGATGGCCCTCGGGGTCTCTTCCAACTCGATGATTCTATGACCTTGGGACTTCTATAGACGCAGAACCTTCTTCTGCCTCTCCCTCAAACTTCAAGAAAGAAGATTCCACCTCAACATTAGGAAGAACTTCCTGACAGTAAGAGCTGTTCGGCAGTGGAATTTGCTGCCAAAGAGTGTGGTGGAGTCTCCTTCTTTGGAGGTCTTTAAGCAGAGGCTTGACAGCCACATGTCAAGAATGCTTTGATGGTGTTTCCTGCTTGGCAGGGGGTTGGACTGGATGGCCCTTGTGGTCTCTTCCAACTCTATGATTCTATGATTCTATTCTAAGAACTTCCTGACAGTAAGAGCTGTTCGGCAGTGGAATTTGCTGCCAAGGAGTGTGGTGGAGTCTCCTTCTTTGGAGGTCTTTAAGCAGAGGCTTGACAGGCATATGTCAAGAATGCTTGGATGGTGTTTCCTGCTTGGCAGGGGGTTGGACTGGATGGCCCTTGTGGTCTCTTCCAACTCTAGGATTCTATGATTCTATTCTAAGAACTTCCTGACAGTAAGAGCTGTTCGGCAGTGGAACTTGCTGCCAAGGAGTGTGGTGGAGTCTCCTTCTTTGGAGGTCTTTAAGCAGAGGCTTGACAGCCACATGTCAAGAATGCTTTGATGGTGTTTCCTGCTTGGACTGGATGGCCCTTGGGGTCTCTTCCAACTCTATGATTCTATGACCTTGGGACTTCTATAGACGCAGAACCTTCTTCTGCCTCTCCCTCAAACTTCAAGAAAGAAGATTCCACCTCAACATTAGGAAGAACTTCCTGACAGTCAGAGCTGTTCGGCAGTGGAATTTGCTGCCAAGGAGTGTGGTGGAGTCTCCTTCTTTGGAGGTCTTTAAGCAGAGGCTTGACAGGCATATGTCAAGAATGCTTGGATGGTGTTTCCTGCTTGGCAGGGGGTTGGACTGGATGGCCCTTGGGGTCTCTTCCTACTCTATGATTCTATGATTCTATTCTAAGAACTTCCTGACAGTAAGAGCTGTTCGGCAGTGGAATTTGCTGCCAAAGAGTGTGGTGGAGTCTCCTTCTTTGGAGGTCTTTAAGCAGAGGCTTGACAGGCATATGTCAAGAATGCTTTGATGGTGTTTCCTGCTTGGCAGGGGGTTGGACTGGATGGCCCTTGGGGTCTCTTCCAACTCTATGATTCTATGACCTTGGGACTTCTATAGACGCAGAACCTTCTTCTGCCTCTCCCTCAAACTTCAAGAAAGAAGATTCCACCTCAACATTAGGAAGAACTTCCTGACAGTCAGAGCTGTTCGGCAGTGGAATTTGCTGCCAAGGAGTGTGGTGGAGTCTCCTTCTTTGGAGGTCTTTAAGCAGAGGCTAGACAGCCACATGTCAAGAATGCTTTGATGGTGTTTCCTGCTTGGCAGGGGGTTGGACTGGATGGCCCTTGTGGTCTCTTCCAACTGTATGATTCTATGATTCTATTCTAAGAACTTCCTGACAGTAAGAGCTGTTCGGCAGTGGAATTTGCTGCCAAAGAGTGTGGTGGAGTCTCCTTCTTTGGAGGTCTTTAAGCAGAGGCTCGACAGCCACATGTCAAGAATGCTTTGATGGTGTTTCCTGCTTGGCAGGGGGTTGGACTGGATGGCCCTCGGGGTCTCTTCCAACTCTATGATTCTATGACCTTGGGACTTCTATAGACGCAGAACCTTCTTCTGCCTCTCCCTCAAACTTCAAGAAAGAAGATTCCACCTAAACATTAGGAAGAACTTCCTGACAGTAAGAGCTGTTCGGCAGTGGAATTTGCTGCCAAGGAGTGTGGTGGAGTCTCCTTCTTTGGAGGTCTTTAAGCAGAGGCTTGACAGCCACATGTCAAGAATGCTTGGATGGTGTTTCCTGCTTGGCAGGGGGTTGGACTGGATGGCCCTTGGGGTCTCTTCCAACTCTATGATTCTATGACCTTGGGACTTCTATAGACGCAGAACCTTCTTCTGCCTCTCCCTCAAACTTCAAGAAAGAAGATTCCACCTAAACATTAGGAAGAACTTCCTGACAGTAAGAGCTGTTCGGCAGTGGAATTTGCTGCCAAGGAGTGTGGTGGAGTCTCCTTCTTTGGAGGTCTTTAAGCAGAGGCTTGACAGGCATATGTCAAGAATGCTTTGATGGTGTTTCCTGCTTGGCAGGGGGTTGGACTGGATGACCCTTGTGGTCTCTTCCAACTCTATGATTCTATTCTAAGAACTTCCTGACAGTAAGAGCTGTTTGGCAGTGGAATTTGCTGCCAAGGAGTGTGGTGGAGTCTCCTTCTTTGGAGGTCTTTAAGCAGAGGCTTGACAGGCATATGTCAGGAATGCTTTGATGGTGTTTCCTGCTTGGCAGGGGGTTGGACTGGATGGCCCTTGTGGTCTCTTCCAACTGTATGATTCTATGATTCTATTCTAAGAACTTCCTGACAGTAAGAGCTGTTCGGCAGTGGAATTTGATGCCAAAGAGTGTGGTGGAGTCTCCTTCTTTGGAGGTCTTTAAGCAGAGGCTTGAGAGCCACATGTCAAGAATGCTTTGATGGTGTTTCCCGCTCGGCAGGGGGTTGGACTGGATGGCCCTCGTGGCCCCTTCCAACTCTATGATTCTATGATTGATTATTGTTGTTGGGCTTAGGGGGTCAACCTGGATGACGGCACGAGTCCCTTCCAGTTCTTGGGGTCCTGTACCCAGGGAGAGTTAGAATCGAAGAGGGGATCCTTCTGCTGAGCTAGTCAGACAACTTGGCTGGCCACTTAAGTGTCTTCGTTCGCATCCCAAAAGGGTGGGCTCCAAATTTGCAAGAGCTGCAACAAAGGGGACCCCTGGATTCTCTCACCGCTCAGAGACTGGAGTGGCATGGAACATATAATAATAATAATAATAATAATAATAATAATAATAATAATAATTTATTATTTATACCCCGCCCATCTGGCCGGGTTCCCCCAGCACCTCTGGGCGGCTTCCAACAAAACACTAAAATACAGAAATCCATCAGACATTAAAAGCTTCCCTAAACAGGGCTGCCTTGAGATGCCTTCTAAAGGTCTGGTAATTGTTGTTCTCTTTGACCTCTGGTGGGAGGGCATTCCACAGGCTGGGTGCCACTACCGAGAAGGCCCTCTGCCTGGTTCCCTGTAACTTATCTTCTCGTAGCGAGGGAACCGCCAGAAGGCCCTCGGCGCTGGACCTCAGTGTCCGGGCGGAACGATGGGGGTGGAGACGCTCCTTCAGTACTTCCTGACAGTAAGAGCTGTTCGGCAGTGGGATTTGCTGCCAAGGAGTGTGGTGGAGTCTCCTTCTTTGGAGGTCTTTAACGATGGGGGTGGAGACGCTCCTTCAGGTATACTGGACCGAGGCCGTTTAGGGCTTTCAAGGTCAGCACCAACACTTTGAATTGTGCTTGGAAACGTACTGGGAGCCAATGTAGGTCTTTCAGGACCGGTGTTATGTGGTCTCGGCGGCCGCTCCCAGTCACCAATCTAGCTGCCGCATTCTGGGTTAACTGTAGTTTCCGGGTCACCTTCAAAGGTAGCCCCACGTAGAGCGCATTGCAGTAGTCCAAGCGAGAGATAACCAGAGCATGCACCACTCTGGCGAGACAGTCCGCGGGCAGGTAGGGTCTCATCCTGCGTACCAGATGGAGCTGATAGACAGCCGCCCTGGACACAGAATTGACCTGCGCCTCCATGGACAGCTGTGAGTCCAAAATGACTCCCAGGCTGCGCACCTGGTCCTTCAGGGGCACAGTTACCCCATTCAGGACCAGGGAGTCTTCATGGGCAGGAATGGGGACAGGGTGGATAAAAATCAATGATTTTTAAAAAAAAATCAAAAAAATCAGATTTTTTTGATTTAAATCGGATTTTTTTGATTTAAATCGATTTTTTTATTTAAATCTGATTTTTTTTAAAATAAAATGCTTTTTGAGGAAAATATATTACCATCCAAAGGTTATTCCATCATGAAATAAAGATTAGTTTTTTAATTATGTAGAATAAGGTTGTATATGTTTATTTTTGGGGGTAAATAAATGCCATTAATCCATTCACAATGTCATGCTCTTCCAGAGGTTTTTGTAAGATTATTGGGCAGATTCTCTGCCTACAAGATATTATCACAGATGCTTGGTTTACTTTTGCAGTTCTCAAAACTGAATTTGACTCAACAGAGATCACATGCCTCTTCTTCACAGCAAAAATGTTATAACATGAACAGAGTTGAGAAAAAGACCTTAATCCTATTGTTCTACAAACCTATGAATACAGAAACAACCCCTTCAGTGCTAAGTTTCAAGAAGTTCAGTGAATAGAATAGAAACAATATTTTTCTGATTGTTTGGAGTGGACAGTATTTAAGTTTTTCATGTGATTTAAATCGACTATGATTTAAATCAAGCCTTACTGACTAGTGATTTAAATCGTGATTTAAATCATGATTTAAATCAGTTTGATTTAAATCAAATCCACCCTGAATGGGGATCATTCAGATATTGCTGGCCTTCCATCCGTCCCGGCCAGCATGACCCAAGAGTTGCTGATGATGGGAGCTGGGGTTCAGAAGTTTGCCCATCCTGGCTGGAGATAGTGAGAGTGACAGTCCAAAACATCAGGAGGACACCAGGTTGGAGAAGATAGCTAAAGTGGTAGACAGGCATTCAAGCATGGGCGTACCCAGGATCAAAACTAGGGGGGGGGGCAAGGGGAGGGGCCAAGGCACGGAAGGGGAGGGGCCACAAAGTGGGCGGGAACAGCGAACTCGCGCTCCGCCGGGCTGTGCCCCTCCCTAGAAGCAGGGCTGGTGGGCGGAGGCGGAGCCCAGCCCAGCGGAGCGCGAGTTCAGCGTTCCCGCCCGCCGCGCCGCGCTCTCTGGTTCCCCGCCGCGTTTGGCCTTGCCAGAGGGCGCGACGGGGAGCTGGAGGGAGGGCGCAGCGCGGCGGGCGGGAACGGCGAACTCGCGCTCCGCCGGGCTGTGCCCCTCCCTAGAAGCAGGGCTGGTGGGCGGAGGCGGAGCCCAGCCCAGCGGAGCGCGAGTTCGGCGTTCCCGCCCACCGCGCCGCGCTCCCTGGTTCCCCGCCGCGCTTGGCCTTGCCTGAGGGCGCGCCGGGGACCTGGAGGGAGGGTGCGGCGCGGCGGGCGGGAACGGCGAACTCGCGCTCCGCCGGGCTGTGCTCCGCCTCTGCCCACCAGCCCTGCTTCTAGAGTAGGGCAGCTGCCCTAACTTGCCGCATGGTGGGTACGCCCTTGCATTCAAGCATGGGAGTTGCCATCGCAACAACATCTGGAGGGGCTAGGCTAGCAAAGTCTCATCCAGTCCAGCCCTCTGTGCAATGCACAGTCTGCAGACCCCACATACTTCTTCCCTAAAAGGAATTCCTGTTGGACAGTGGAACGGACTCCATCACAAGCTGGTGGGCTCTCCTTCCTTGGGTTTTCTTAAACAGAGGTGGTTGAGTGGTCCTCTAACAGGCATTCTTTAGCTGCAAATCCTGCATTGCCAAGGAGTTGGGATAGATGGCCTTCGGGGTAACTTCCAGCTCTACAAGTCTATGATTCTGCTCAGCTGTCAAATAATTACTTTGAATGTGCTACCTGAATGCCCTTGCTTTTAATCCATTCATTTGTTGCCTCGGTGACATTGTACTGGTTTGGTTCCACCACTACCACCACCCCAATCTTTTCGGTTTTATTGCAGTTTTATTTGTTTATCATCCCTGCAAATCGACCAGAAAATAGTTACAGGTAGGTAGCCGTGTTGGTCTGAGTCGAAGCAAAATAAAAAAATTCCTTCAGTAGCACCTTAAAGACCAACTAAGTTTATATTTTGGTATGAGCTTTCGTGTGCATGCACACTTCTTCAGATACCTGAAGGTATTCTTAGTGTGCATGCACACGAAAGCTCATACCAAAATATAAACTTAGTCGGTCTTTAAGGTGCTACTGAAGGAATTTTTTTATTTTGCTTCGACCAGAAAATGTCAGCAATTGTGCTGCCAATAAATTGCAGGAAAGTAAAATGAGATGAGTCAGCAGTGTGATGCAGCAGCTCAAAAAGCCAATGCAATTCTGGGCTGCATCAATAGGAGTATAGTATCTAGATCTAGGGAAGTAATAGTACCACTGTATTCTGCTCTGGTCAGACCTCACCTGGAGTACTGTGTCCAGTTCTGGGCACCACAGTTCAAGAAGGATCCTGACAAGCTGGAACGTGTCCAGAAGAGGGCAACCAAAATGGTCAAAGGCCTGGAAACGATGCCTTATGAGGAACGGCTTAGGGAGCTGGGTATGTTTAGCCTGGAGAAGAGAAGGTTAAGGGGGCGATATGATAGCCATGTTCAAATATATAAAAGGATGTCCTATGGAGGAGGGAGAAAGATTGTTTTCTGCTGCTCCAGAGAAGCGGACACGGAGCAATGGATTCAAACTACAAGAAAGAAGATTCCACCTCAACATTAGAAAGAACTTCCTGACAGTAAGAGCTGTTCGGCAGTGGAATTTGCTACCAAGGAGTGTGGTGGAGTCTCCTTCTTTGGAGGTCTTTAAGCAGAGGCTCAGTGCAAGACAGGAGTGCCTGGCGTGCTGTGGTCCATGGGGTCACGAAGAGTCGGACACGACTAAACGACTAAACAACAACAACAAAGCAGAGGCTTGACAGGCATATGTCAAGAATGCTTTGATGGTGTTTCCTGCTTGGCAGGGGGTTGGACTGGATGGCCCTTGGGGTCTCTTCCAACTCTATGATTCTATGAGATAAACCTGTGGGGAGGCGAGGTACACTTTGAATGGAATGCAGTGGGGATCCCCCCCAAAGGATATTTATATCTGTCTCTTCCTCGCAAATTGGCTCTTAGTACTAGTATTTGGGTATTAATTCCCCATATTGTCCTTTGAGAAATGCTCAAAGGTTTAACAAGCCCCTCACTTCTTGAATTGAGCAGCTGCGTTGCATAAGAGGTGGGAAACGCCACAGACCCTGGCCCAAAATTGAGCAGAATATTCCTCAAACTTTCCTAGCTGCTCAGGGAACAAAACTGTCTGAATGTTTCCCATTCGGCTTCTGTGAGGGAAGGAAAAGCTTTCCGTTTGGCTGGATATAATGATAATAATAATAATAATAATAATAATAATAATAATATTTATACCCCGCCCTCCCAAGTCAGAACCGGGCTCAGGGCGGCTCACACCAATACAATTACAATAAAACATAAAAAGCAATAATTAAAATACAGATTAAAATACAGTATTAAAATTTAAAATGAAGCCTCATTTTGAGTAGTCAAATCCAAGCCACGAGGGAGGAAAACACAGGGGTCAGGCTGAGTCCAACCCAAAGGCCAGGCGGAGCAGCTCTGTCTTGCAGGCCCTGCGGAAAGATGACCAATCCCGCAGGGCCCTGGTCTCCTGGGAAAGAGCGTTCCACCGAGTTGGGGCCAATCCTGAAAAGGCCCTGGCTCTAGTAGAGGCCAATCTAGCCACCTTATGGCTCGGGATTTAAAACCTTAATGCAAACTTTGGAGGCGGCTAGCTTTGCTAGGCAAGTTGGAAAGAGACCCTGGGAAACAGGGAGGCCAAATGAGAAGCACAGGGAGGTGGTAAAGTCCAGTTTGGGGAGCGTTAATCTCTCCCCGCTCCCCTTAAAGTAGCTGAGCTTCTCTTTCAAGATAGTATCAAGAAAGATACTGACAAGCTGGAACGTGTCCAGAAGAGGGCAACCAAAATGGTCAAAGGCCTGGAAACGATGCCTTACGAGGAACGGCTTAGGGAGCTGGGTATGTTTAGCCTGGAGAAGAGAAGGTGAAGGGGTGATATGATAGCCATGTTCAGATATATGAAAGGATGTCATATGGAGGAGGGAGAAAGGTTGTTTTCTGCTGCTCCAGAGAAGCGGACACGGAGCAATGGATTCAAGCTACAAGAAAGAAGATTCCACCTCAACATTTGGAAGAACTTCCTGACAGTAAGAGCTGTTCGGCAGTGGATTTTGCTGCCAAGGAGTGTGGTGGAGTCTCCTTCTTTGGAGGTCCTTAAGCAGAGGCTCGACAGGCATATGTCAAGAATGCTTTGATGGTGTTTCCTGCTTGGCAGGGGGGTGGACTGGATGGCCCTTGTGGTCTCTTCCAACTCTACGATTCTATGATTCTATGATTCTCGGCTCACTAAGCTTTGAAGTTCTGCTGTTGGTCAAGGGAGTTCAGATCCCCCTTGGAAAGAGAAGCTGTTTCTTTGACCCAGCTGTTTCTCAGCTTCCGGAGAAACGCATGGCCTGACGCTGTCTAACCTTCCCTCTCTCTCCAGGCCTTTCTGCCGTGGTCTCTGGGGCACCGTCCCCTGATTTGTCTCTGCCTGGCCACCTCCCTCTCCCCAATCCCAGTGTACATTTCAATTCTGATCCGCAACTCAGCCTGTCGGAAGGTGCTGATTCTCAGTTAGAAGAGCCCGACCTTGGCTCTCCCCCTGTCACTTCCCAGACACACCTTGGGAACATGGGGTTTTACAGCGTCTCCTCGAACTCGGGATTTGGCCGGTCTTGCCAGTTGGAAAACCTTACAGTCCCATCCGCTGCTCTCGTTGAAGTGTGTGCTTGGCCACTGGGAGAGGGGGGCGCTGGGCTTGCCTTGCCTGAGAGCCCCTCAAACCCTGCTGCCAGGCTGTCTTTTAAACCAGGAAAGAGGGGGACCTGCGGCAGCAATTGTGACATCTTTCTCCTGCCTGATCTTGCATCAAATAGCAAAGCCATAGAGGACTGGAGCGAGAAAATGCTAGAATATCTGCAGTTGGCTAGGCTAACGGGAAGAATAAGGGATCAAAAGGAGCAAAAGTTCCAAAAGGAATGGAATAAATTCATAGAGTATCTGAAGGAGTGTGGGAAGATATGAAACGCCTGTAGGTCAGCATTACAAAATGCAACAGTTATAAGTAACCTTAGTCAAAAACCTATGTTTAATTTGTAAGATAATTTGTGACGGTGTATAACTTTAGAGAGCGCAAAACTGAATAAATGGAAGGATAAGTCTGAAAGAGAGAGAGGTGGAAGTCGATCACAAGAGGAGCTGAATAAAAATAATTATCGAATGGGAAAGGGAACCAAAACAAATAAGTTATAAAAGGAAGATCATAAATTGTAACAATTCTTAGTTTATTTAAAAAATGACACGACACATTTTGGAAATTGTATGTTTTTTATTTAATTTCTTTCTTGTCTTGTAAAGTTTCCCTCCGATTCTTGTAGATGTATGTACCGTGTTTCTCATATTATAAGTCATGTCTTATATTAATTTTTTCCTCAAAAAAACACGACATGGCTTATTTTTGAGGGATGTCTTATTTTTAAAAAAGTGCACGTGGGCGCTGTTTGCCGGGCTTGTCAAGCCCAGCAAACAGCGCCCGCCGATCTTCGGTGACAGGCGGGGGTGGGCGGAGAGCGGAGAACGATCTCCGCTTCGCCCCCACCCCCGCCTGTCACACAGCACAGGTCGGCGGGCGCTGTTTGCCGGGCTTGTCAAGCCCAGCTAGGAGCGCCCGCCGATCTTTGGTGACAGGCGGGGGTGGGGGGAGAGCGGAGAACGATCTCCGCTTCTCCCCCACCCCCGCCTGTCACACAGCACAGGGCCGAAGATCGGCGGGCGCTGTTTGCCGGACTTGTCAAGCCCAGCAAGGAGCGCCCGCCAATCTTTGGTGACAGGCGGGGGTGGGGGGAGAGCGGAGAACGATCTCCGCTTCCCCCCCACCCCCGCCTGTCACACAGGACAGGTCCGAAGATCGGCGGGCGCTGTTTCCCGGGCTTGTCAAGCCCAGCAAACAGCGCCCGCCGATCGTTGGTGACAGGCGGGGGTGGGGGGAGAGCGGAGAACGATCTCCGCTTCCCCACCCACCCCCGCCTGTCACACAGGACAGGTCCGAAGATCGGCGGGCGCTGTTTGCCGGGCTTGTCAAGCCCAGCAAACAGCGCCCGCCGATCTTCGGTGACAGGCGGGGGTGGGGGGAGAGCGGAGAACGATCTCCGCTCCCCCCCACCCCCGCCTGTCACACAGGACAGGTCCGAAGATCGGCGGGCGCTGTTTGCCGGGCTTGTCAAGCCCAGCAAACAGCGCCCGCCGATCTTCGGTGACAGGCGGGGGTGGGGGGAGAGCGGAGAACGATCTCCGCTTCTCCCCCACCCCCGCCTGTCACACAGCACAGGTCGGCGGGCGCTGTTTGCCGGGCTTGTCAAGCCCAGCAAGGAGCGCCCGCCGATCTTTGGTGACAGGCGGGGGTGGGGGGAGAGCGGAGCACGATCTCCGCTTCCCCCCCCCACCCCCGCCTGTCACACAGGACAGGTCCGAAGATCGGCGGGCGCTGTTTGCCGGGCTTGTCAAGCCCAGCAAGGAGCGCCCGCCGATCTTTGGTGACAGGCGGGGGTGGGGGGAGAGCGGAGAACGATCTCCGCTTCCCCCCCCCACCCCCGCCTGTCACACAGGACAGGTCCGAAGATCGGCGGGCGCTGTTTGCCGGGCTTGTCAAGCCCAGCAAGGAGCGCCCGCCGATCGTTGGTGACAGGCGGGGGTGGGGGGAGAGCGGAGAACGATCTCCGCTTCCCCCCCCACCCCCGCCTGTCACACAGGACAGGTCCGAAGATCGGCGGGCGCTGTTTGCCGGGCTTGTCAAGCCCAGCAAGGAGCGCCCGCCGATCTTTGGTGACAGGCGGGGGTGGGGGGAGAGCGGAGAACGATCTCCGCTTCCCCCCCACCCCCGCCTGTCACACAGGACAGGTCCGAAGATCGGCGGGCGCTGTTTGCCGGGCTTGTCAAGCCCAGCAAACAGCGCCCGCCGATCTTCGGTGACAGGCGGGGGTGGGGGGAGAGCGGAGCACGATCTCCGCTTCCCCCCCACCCCCGCCTGTCACACAGGACAGGTCCGAAGATCGGCGGGCGCTGTTTGCCGGGCTTGTCAAGCCCAGCAAGGAGCGCCCGCCGATCGTTGGTGACAGGCGGGGGTGGGGGGAGAGCGGAGAACGATCTCCGCTCCCCCCCCACCCCCGCCTGTCACACAGGACAGGTCCGAAGATCGGCGGGCGCTGTTTGCCGGGCTTGTCAAGCCCAGCAAACAGCGCCCGCCGATCTTCGGTGACAGGCGGGGGTGGGGGGAGAGCGGAGCACGATCTCCGCTTCCCCCCCCACCCCCGCCTGTCACACAGGACAGGTCCGAAGATCGGCGGGCGCTTTTTGCCGGGCTTGTCAAGCCCAGCAAGGAGCGCCCACCGATCTTCGGCTCTGTCCCCCGATGCGCGACGGCTCGGGGAAGCAGGCAGGGAGCTCCTGCTGGGTCCCGCGCCTTCGCCTCTCGCTCGGTCGGGGCTACACGACATGGCTTATTTTCGGGGTATGTCTTATTTTTCACCAACCCTTAGAAATCCTGTCATGGCTTATTTTTTGGGGATGCCTTAAAATATGAGAAACACGGTACAGATAAAACAATAAAAATGATTATGAAAAAACAACAACAAAGTGAATGATTTGTGTTCAGCTGTGAACCCAAAGCACATATCTACATGGGGAGGCCACCTGCTGCATCTCTGAATGAGTTTCTTCACTTGCCTTGCTCTCTTCCAGCCTGACCCTGCTGGGTAACTCTACTGAGTTTCTGTGTTGTTGGATCGTTCAAATAGCACCTGCAGAGTCGAAGAGCTGCCCGTTGAGCCTCAGAATGAGTTACTGCTCTAGAACTGGTTTCCCTCCCAGCAATAAGCCTGTGCAGAACTCTGTCAGAAATGAATCATAGAATCATAGAATCATAGAATCATAGAATCATAGAGTTGGAAGAGACCACAAGGGCCATCCAGTCCAACCCCCTGCCAAGCAGGAAACACCATCAAAGCATTCCTGGCGTATGGCTGTCAAGCCTCTGCTTAAAGACCTCCAAAGAAGGAGACTCCACCACACTCCTTGGCAGCAAATCCCACTGCCGAACAGCTCTCACTGTCAGGAAGTTCTTCCTAATGTTGAGGTGGAATCATAGAATCATAGAGAATCATAGAGTCATAGAGTTGGAAGAGACCCCAAGGGCCATCCAGTCCAACCCCCTGCCAAGCAGGAAACACCATCAAAGCATTCCTGACAGATGGCTGTCAAGCCTCTGCTTAAAGACCTCCAAAGAAGGAGAATCCACCACACTCACAAATGTGAGGATATTTCGTGTTTCTGAAGGTTTTCTGTGTAAAGATCTTGTTAATTCAGGCAGGGAGTGGAGCAGGATGTGGATTTGGGGGGACATTATCCTTAGATCTCCTGCTCTGCAGATGCTGCTCATCTAACTTACTACCACCCTTCTTTCCCTCCTCTTCCAGGATTTCTTGACGGACCTCATGATGTCTGAGGTGGACCGATGTGGCGAAAATGAGCACCTTATTTTCCGAGAGAACACCCTCGCCACGAAAGCGATCGAGGAGTACCTGAAGCTGGTGGGGCAGAAGTACTTGCAAGATGCCTTAGGTAGGTAGGGGGAGTGTCGGTACCTCTCTGGGTTTCATCAACAGAAGCTTTCTGGTTTGGGGCCAGGATCCAGGCTCCAGGGAGCCTCAGTGCTTTACAGATAATTAAGAATAGTCGTAAGGAACCACACCAAAGAGATGGGTTTCAATCACACTGCTGACTCATGTCAAGTTTGTGGTCTACCAAAGGATCTAGGAGTCTTGGTAGACCACAAACTTGACATGAGTCAGCAGTGTGATGCAGCAGCTCAAAAAGCCAATGCAATTCTGGGCTGCATCAATAGGAGTATAGCATCTAGATCAAGGGAAGTAATAGGACCACTGTATTCTGCTCTGTTCAGACCTTTTTCCTTTCCCCTAACTGTTAGCCTTTAAACTGTAGGCTCCCTGGGGCCAGGGAGCTATCTCCTTTCCCGTCTGCATGTACAATAGAGAGGCGTCACGATCCAGAATGGTGTAGTGGTTAGCATTTCTGACTGGGACATGGGAGACCAGGGTTCATATCCCTGTTGGGCCATGAAGTTCGCTGGGTGTGACCTTGAGCTGGCTTCTAAGCCCAGCCTACCTCACAGGGTGGTTGTGAGAGTTAAACTGAGGTGGGGGAGGACCATGTAAGCTGCCTTGAGCTCCTTGGAGGGAAAAAGGTGTGATATCAATGCAATTAATAATAATGATAATATTTAATGATTGCTCAGTACCCAGTTTAAATAATAGAGTTGCATCATCTGATGAAGAAGTGTTGCCCAGTTTCACCCTAGGAGAGCCATACTTTAGCCCAGCCTAAGAATTTAGCTGATGCAGCAGCTCAAAAAGCCAATGCAATTCTGGGCTGCATCAATAGGAGTATAGCATCTAGATCGAGGGAAGTAATAGGACCACTGTATTCTGCTCTGGTCAGACCTCACCTGGAGTACTGTGTCCAGTTCTGGGCACCACAGTTCAAGAAGGATACTGACAAACTGGAATGTGTCCAGAGGAGGGCAACCAAAATGGTCAAAGGCCTGGAAACGATGCCTTATGAGGAACGGCTTAGGGAGCTGGATATGTTTAGCCTGGAGAAGAGAAGGTGAAGGGGTGATATGATAACCATGTTCAAATATATGAAAGGATGTCATATGGAGGAGGGAGAAAGATTGTTTTCTGCTGCTCCAGAGAAGCGGACACGGAGCAATGGATTCAAACTTCAAGAAAGAAAATTCCACCTAAACATTAGGAAGAACTTCCTGACAGTAAGAGCTGTTCGACAGTGGAATTTGCTGCCAAGGAGTGTGGTGGAGTCTCCTTCTTTGGAGGTCTTTAAGCAGAGGCTTGACAGGCATATGTCAAGAATGCTTTGATGGTGTTTCCTGCTTGGCAGGGGGTTGGACTGGATGACCCTTGTGGTCTCTTCCAACTCTATGATTCTATGATTCTAAGAATAGGGACAGAAGTAAGGTCCTGCACTTGGGAAGGAAGAACCAGATGCACAAATATATAGGATGGGCAACACCTGGCTTGCTAGCAGTACAGGTGAAAATCATCTAGGGGTTTTGGCGAATCACAAGCTTAACGTGAGTCCAGACTGTGACGCAGCAGCAAAAAACGCTAATGCTACTCTAGGCTGCATCAACAGAGGTATAGGGTCCAAATCATGGAGAGTAATAGCACCACTCTCTTCTGCCTTGGTCAGACCACACCTGGAGTCCTGTGTCCAGTTCTGGGCGCCACAATTTAAGAAGGATGTTCACAAGCTGGAAGGTGTGCGGAGGACGACGGCCAGGGTGATGAAGGGTCTGGAAACCAAGCCTTATGAGGAAAGGTTGAGGGTATTTAGCCTGGAGAAGAGAAGGCTGATAGGAGATACAATACAGTGGTACCTCGGGTTACGAACGCGATCCGTTCCGGGTCGCCGTTCGCAACCCGAAAAGTTCGTAAACCGAGCCTCCATTTTGCGCAAGCGCAAAGCGCTATTTTTGCGCTTCTGCGCATGCGCAAATGCGCGGGGCGCTTCTGCGCACGTGCGCGGGGCGGAAACACTTTCGGGTTTGCGCAGTTCGTAACCCGAGTTGTTCGCAGCCCGAGGTACGACTGTAGCCATCTTCAAATATCTGAAGGGCTGTCACATGGCAGGTGGAGCAAGCTTGTTTTTTGCTGCTCCAGAGGGTAGGATCCAAACCAGTGGATTCGAGACAAGAGAGAAGATTCTGATGAAGCATTGGGGAGAAGAGTAAGAGCTTTTCAGCAGGAGAACAGACACCCTCGGAAGGTAGAGGACTCTCCTTCGCTGGAGGTTTTTAAGCAGTGTTTGGATGGCCACCTGCCACGGGTTCTTTAGCGAGGATTCTTGCGTTAGAGAGGGTTGGGTTATTTTTATTTTTTTTAATAATCTTTTTATTACTTTTACAACAACTAAACATCACATGAAAAAGAAATACTGTAAATCAAAACCTTAAAACAACTACCGTGTTTCCCCTTTTTTAAGACACCGTCTTATAACTTTTTTTCGTTAAAAAAACACAGGGTGACTTATTTTTGGTGGGGTGTCTTATGGTCTCCTCGGCTGGGCCAGGCCGCTGGCTCGGGGTGCTGCTGTGTGCTACGCGCAGCGCTGCTGAGCTCTGTCCTACCTGACAAGGCTGTTGTATGTATTAGAACAATACAATGTATGCACAAAGATTTCAGTGCTCTGAGGTGCTATTGAGCTTGGACTCTCCTACATGGGAGGTTTTAAAACCCAGGTTTGGATGGCCAAGGCTTCTCCAGCTGTGACTGCCATCTGATGGGGATTATTTTAGCTGTGATTTCTGCATAATTGCAGGGGGTTTGACTGGATGGCCCTTGGGGGACCCCTTCCAGCTGTACAGTACTATATTCTCAGGTCTTCAGGTTCACAGGTCTTCTCCATCGGTGATGGGAAAACCTGTGTCCCTCCAGATGATCATAGAATCGAAGAGTTGGAAGGGACCCCAAGGATCATCTAGTCCAACCCTCTGCAATGAAGAATCATCAGCACCATGCTCTAACCAATGGAGCAAATATAGATATAAATAGGGTTGCCATGTCTCATATTTTTTCGAGGACACGTCCTCTTTATCACAGGCAGAGTCGTCATAGCGATCCATAATTAAAAGCAGGAGTTGCCAAATGCGTCCTCTTTTTTGCTTTTGCAAAATATGGCAACCCTATTAAATAATGAAATAGAAAGCCCCCATCTTCCCATCTTCCCACCGCATCCCCCTCCGATCACCCTTTAAAGGCATTTTCTCCGCTGCGCCCCTTTAAAGACAGGCCAGAAAGCAGAAGAAAGGGGCGAGGGCTCTGCTGGGTGCTCCAAGCTGCTGAGCGCTCCGCACGCTCCAGCAGCTGGTTCTGGGCGCTCCAGCAGCTGGTTCTGGGCAAGCCTCCTTGGCCGGGCAGAGGCGAGGCCGCTGGCTCCGGCGCTGCTGGGTGCTCTGAGCTGCTGAGCGCTCTGCGCGCTCCAGCAGCTGGTTCCTGGCGGCCGGCCGGCCGGCCGCTTGCTCCGGCACTCCGCCCGGCGCTCCGCTCTGCAGCAGCCGTTCCGGGCGGCGGGGCGGCAGGTCTCCTCGGCCGGACGGAGGCAAGGCCGCCGGCTCCGCCGCTCCGCCCGGTGCTGCTGGGCACTCTGAGCGCTCTGCGGCGGCGCTGCGGAGCGCTCCACTCTGCAGCAGCCGTTCCGGACGGCGGGGCAGCAGGTCTCCTCGGCCGGGCGGAGGCGAGGCTGCTGGCTCCAGCGCTCCGCCCGGTGCTGCTGGGCGCTCTGAGCGCTCGGCGCTGCGGAGCGCTCCGCTCTGCAGCAGCCGGTTCCGGCCGGTGGGGCGGCAGATCTCCTCGGCTGGGCGCTCCGCGAGCTCACCACTACAACAGCAGCCGCTTCCCAGGCCCCGCTGGCTGGCTGGGTCCCGCTGGCTGGCTGGGGCGCTCGGCGGTCTCGCTTTTAAAATCCAAAATCTAGTCACTTAAATAGGAACTCAGTCTAATTCAGCGACATCTTACTCCCAGTAGTGGCCATAAGGAGGGTGTTAGTTTTCATACAGGGCATGGAGGTATGTCTTATTTTCGGGGTATGTCTGATCTTTTGCAAATGCTTAAAAATGCTGCCATGGCTTACTTAATGACTACGTCTTAAAAAAGGGGAAACACGGTATATAGACAATCCACATTGAATCCAAAACATGGGGCTACTAGAATCCCCTGACTTCCCTCCACCTCACACCCCGCCCCCCGGTTCCCTTGTTCATGCATGTCCATAAATTCTTTACCTCCTTTTACCTTCCAATTTTATACCTTATCTGTTATATTACAAGCATTTTTCAAAATCCTGCTAATGTATTAACTTGCATCCCCTGCTTTTGTGTATATGCAATAAACATTTCCCAATCCTTTAAAAAAAAAAATTGTCTTCTTGGTTTCTAATTCTCCCGGTTAATTTAGCCATTCCCACGTATTCCATTAACTTAGTTTGCCAATCTTCTTTAGTGGGGACTTCTTCTTTCCAGCGTTGTGCTAATAATATCCGAGCGGCCGTTGTTGCATACACAAACAAATTCTTGTATTTTTTCGGTAAGTCCAATCCTGTAGTAGCAAATAAAAAAGGCTTCTGGTTTTTTTTAATGAAGGTTGTTTTGAACATTTTTTTCCAATTCATTATATATCATTTCCCAAAATTTATAACCTTACATTGCCACCACATATGGTAAAAAGTGCCCTCCGCTGCTTTACTTTTCGAACACTTATTATCTCTTGTTTTATACATTTTTGCCAATTTAACCAGAGGTAAAGGTAAAGGGACCCCAGACCATTAGGTCCAGTCGCGGACGACTCTGGGTTCACGGCGCTCATCTTATAACATTTTCATATAATTTTCTTTAAGTAAAATACAGGCTGTAAATTTCATGTCATTCTTCCATAATCTTCCCCAATCAATCATTTGAATGTTATGTCCCACATCCTTTGCCCATTTTATCATAACGCATTTAACCTCCTCACACGAAAGCTCATACCAAAATAAAAATAAAAACTTAGTTGGTCTTTAAGGTGCTACTGAAGGAATTTTTTTATTTTGCTTCGACTCAGACCAACACGGCTACCTACCTGTAACTACACTTTCTTATGTTACTTCTGGTTCTTGTCCTCCTACAGCTCCCTCAAGTAATTATCCCACTTCTCCAAGATCTTTGCTATATCTTCTCCAAAACTTATCTGCATCTTCCAAATCCCTAAATCTGAATTTTTTATCCTTAGAAGTGAAGGGTGGTCCTTCTGGGAATTCCCATCTGTATCGTATCTCATTTCTTCTTAAAGCATCCATTATATATTTATAACTAATGTGTTTTTTAAGAAGACGAGCGGGGATTTTTTTAAAGCAAAATAATATTTGTTCCACCTATTTGAAGTTTATTAGTGTACTTGGTTTGGAAATTTTTATCCTTTATATATCCTGAATTTTAAAAGACCTGGCAATCCCATGGTAACTTCCTAATATTTGCTGTTTTGGATCTAACTCTGTAGATCTTGTCCACTGAGCTATCAAAAACTCCTTCATCAATTCCCAACCACTCAGCCATCACTTCAATTAGATATTCTCTTAGATCCTGCTAATCTTCTTCCGGGACTCACCTCAGCCATACCACATTTTTTCTCCGTCTCATCTCCATAGCAGCTAAAGCAGGCATCCCCAACCTTTGGCCCTCCAGATGTTTTAGACTACAATTCCCATTATCCCTAACCACTGGTCCTCTTAGCTAGGGAGTTGTAGGCCAAAATATCTGGAGGGCTACAAGTTGGGGGTGCCTGAGCTAAAGCATCCCAAGCCATTTCTTGGGTTGTACATACTCCATCTACATCTGTCTTTAATTTTCCTGATCTTTTTTCAGGCTTCTTCATTCACTTGTTTCATTTTCTCTTCCATACCTTTTACACAAATGCCTCGCGCAACAGAAAACTCGCAAGACAAATGCCTCGCGCAACAGAAAACTCGCAAGACAAATGCCTCGCGCAACAGAAAACTCGCAAGACAAATGCCTCGCGCAACAGAAAACTCGCTAGACAAATGCCTCGCGCAACAGAAAACTCGCTAGACGAAAACGTCTAGCGATTCTTTGTTGCCTCGCAATACAAAGCTTTCTATGGCCGCATCTCGCAAAATGTTTTTTTTTCTTTTCCGTCTGCCGTTTCTTTCCGCAAGACGAAAAGCTTGCTAGACAAAGCGACCCGCAGAACAAATTATTTTCGTCTTGCGAGGTACCACTGTACGACCGTTTGCACCTTTGTAGTTCTCACATTCAAGTCTTTAATTTGGCCTATTGCTTCTAACATTATATTTGTATTCTTATCTTTTTTTAAAAAAAAATGAATTTATTGAAGATTTTCCAACACACACACACAAAAATACAAAAACAAAAATGCAAAAAAATATATATCAAAAACAAAATCTCTAACTTAAATCTTAATCATCACCCTTTGGACTCCCTCAACCTCCCCCACCTTGGGTCCCTGTTACAATATTGTTTAGACAGTATTCATTGTAATTTTACTAATCTTACATATTATTCTCTCAATTCTTTGTTCTTATTTTCAACCCTTCTTTCATATATTATTGCAATCACCTTTATCTAATACCGTGTTTCTCCTAAAATAAGACACGTCTTATATTTATTTTTCCTCCCCAAAAAAACACACCACGGCTTATTTTCAGGGGATGTCTTATTTTTTTTTGTTAAGTTCTTTAAACACACACAACCACCATTTGCATTGTGTTCCCTTTTTTGGAGCGAGGCGAAACGGGGTGTGTCTGTGCACCTCGCGGGGGTAGCCTCCTCCTGCTGCTGCATCTGGGTAAGGAAAAGGGGACTTCTCCCTCGCGCGCACACACATGCACAAGAGCACAAGAGCACCCCCCATTTTAAGCCAGGTCTCCCTGCTCGCCACCCCACCCCTCTGCGGACTAGGAAACTTCAGCAGGCGGCGGCGGTGCAGTGCGAGGAGCCCAGCGGGGCAGCAGCTCGGCTTTGCCAAACTTGCGATGACAATCAAAGCAGGCTTCACTGCAGTCAGGAAAGCGCGCTCGGCGTCCAGAACTTTCTCCCCCGCCCCACTTCCCCCTCCTCCTCTGGGCTACCTTTTCGAGGTTGAGCCTCCTCTCTCTGCTGCCCCCCACCCAGCGCCATCCTCCTCACTCCAGAGGTGTCCGCACTGCTGCCTGTCGAGGAAACGCGCCCGGGAGAGACAGCAGCGCGCCGCGCACCGAGTCCCAACCCGGTCAGGGCTCGGCAGGCGCACGCAACTCCCACAATGCTTTAGCGTCGGCCACGGTTACCTGGGGCGGCTGGGAGATGGAGTCCAACCCGCACCCACCGTTTTTGAGGCCTCACCGGTTTTGGGGTGAGGCTGCCTCTCATCCCCACGCCGCTACCAACCCTTCATGTCCTACTACGAAGCGGCAACTGCCTCCCACCCCACAGCCTTCGCCCTGCTGCGAAGGGAGACACCAACACCATCCCGCCCCCCCAAAAAAACATTTCCCCGCTGACCCTTCGCGACTCACAAGCGGTTCGGCACCTGGTCTAAAGGGCTCGATGAGCACATCCGCCTTCTGGCAGAGCCGCCTCAGCGCCCCGGGGCTGCTTCAGGTCGAGCGCCAGGGAGCGCTTGCCGCAGCCTTGCATGTCCGACGACACGGCCGCGCGGGGGAGAGCGGTCCACCCGCACCACCTCCGCCCCAAAGTCGGCCAGGATGAGGCCGCAGAGAGGCGCCGGCGCCAGGCCCGCCATTTCCAGCACCCTCACTCCGCGCAGCGCCATGGCCGAGAGAATAGAAAGCAGGCAGGCTCTCCCTCAGCTCAGACGCAGCCGAGTCGGATTTGGCGCCTCCTCCTCGCCCTCCCGGTGCACGGTTCCGAAAGTTAATAAGGCCCGGTCAGGGCTCGGCAGGTGCGTGCTACAGAAGCGCCATGCAGACCTGCTCCCACCACTACCACAACAGTACCCCAGCACGTCTTATATTTTATTGCCTCCAGAAAATCGTGCCATGGCTTATATTATAAGCACGTATTATTTTAGGAGAAACACGGTATTTCAAATCAAATATTTCTAATTCCCTTTCTTCATTCTATAACTATTTCCCGTCTGCCTATAATTTTTATTAACAACGAATCACCATTCTAGTATTAACTCTTAAATCAGATATTATTTCAAACCATTATAACTTTGCTCCCCCCTCTTCCCCCAAATCCAGATTTTCCAGAAGCTTACAGCAAAGTCCAAATAACACACCAGTATAAGGCCATTCCATATCATCCATCTCTATCAACATTTACATTCTATTAACCCACTCCCACCCTTTCCCAAAGCTTCCACAAAGCCCTTTCCTCCCACTTCTGCAGTTTCCCACCTATGCCTTTCTGTCTACCTTCCCAGAGGGTACCCTCTCCTCGCTTATATTTGTATTCTTATCAGTCTGGGTTGCTAATGCACCAACAGCCTCCTTTATTTCACTACCCACTTCCTTTTTAAATTCTGCAAATAGTTAAGCAAGTTCAGATTTAGCCTCTTGTATTGAGGCTTTTCTGCCTTGAATTGGCTGTGTATATGTATTTGCATTTTTCCTGGTGAATTTCTGTTTCTTCCTTGGAAGTATTTCCATACCACCTAATTACAATACCTAATAAAAATAAAATAGAAACGGGGGGAGGTATCCCACATCCTGTATTTGTGCACCCGGCTATTCCTGCCTAAGTGCAGAACCTTAACCTTTGTTTGCTACGGAGATTCGTTTTGTTTGTTTTGACCCTGAACTCGATCCATCCTGTTAAGGTCATATTGAGACCCTTACATGGTCCCGGCCGCGGGATCGCATTCATCCAGTGCTTTACCAGCTGCACTGGCTCCCGGTGGAGTACAGGATCAGGTTTAAGGTGCTGGTTTTGACCTTTAAAGCCCTATGC
The DNA here is from genome assembly GCF_963506605.1 of Zootoca vivipara. NCBI lineage: Eukaryota > Metazoa > Chordata > Lepidosauria > Squamata > Lacertidae > Zootoca > Zootoca vivipara. The sequence goes on along the minus strand of NC_083294.1, from coordinate 468,601 downwards.
GGCTTGGGACCCTCGTACCGACGTGACCGCCTCTCCTGGTATGCCCCGCGGAGGACCTTAAGGTCCACAAACCACAATATTCTGGAGATCCCGAGCCATAAGGTGGCTAGATTGGCCTCTACTAGAGCCAGGGCCTTTTCAGTACTGGCCCCAACTTGGTGGAACGCTCTTTTTCCCAGGAGACCAGGGCCCTGCGGGATTTGTCATCTTTCCGCAGGGCCTGCAAGACAGAGCTGTTCCGCCTGGCCTTTGGGTTAGACTCAGCTTGACCCCTGTGTTTTTCCTCCCTCATGGCTTGGATTTATGGACTACTTGTAATGAGATTCCACCTCAACATTAGGAAGAACTTCCTGACAGTAAGAGCTGTTCGGCAGTGGAATTTGCTACCAAGGAGTGTGGTGGAGTCTCCTTCTTTGGAGGTCTTTAAGCAGAGGCTCGACAGCCATATGTCAAGAATGCCTTGATGGTGTTTCCTGCTTGGCAGGGGGTTGGACTGGATGGCCCTCGTGGTCTCTTCCAACTCTATGAGTCTATGAGGCTGCACTTTAAATTTTAATACTGTATTTTAATCTGTATTTTGATTCATTGTTTTTGTGTTTTATTGCGATTCTGTCGGTGTCAGCCGCCCTGAGCCCGGTTTTTGGACTGGGGAGGGCGGGGTATAAATAAAAATTTATTATTATTATTATTATTATTATTATTAAAGTGGCAAAGCAGAGCAAACTCCCTGCCTGCCTGCCGACTTGAAGCGGACTGATCAGGTCACTGCATTCCAAGTTTGCAAAGCTCAGTTTTCTCGTGATTCTCCTTATGATCTATCTATCTATCTATCTGCTTATTTCTCGTCCTCCTGGTGCTTTCAGGCGAGTTCATCAAGGCACTGTACGAATCGGACGAAAACTGCGAGGTGGATCCCAACAAGTGCTCCTCTTCAGACCTCCCAGAGCATCAGAGCAACCTGAAGATGTGCTGTGAGCTGGCCTTCTGCAAGATCATCAACTCATACTGGTCAGTGGACGGGGACCGATGCAGCGGGGTGCTAGAAGTGAGGGCCCCGGGGGGGCAGAATACATCCCTATCGCCACCGCTTTGTGACCAAACGAAAACAAAAACACACACGTCCCCTCTGGCAAAAGATAGATAAATCAGCGAGTTAATTTCCGTCGTGAACCAACTCTGTATTCACCTTGGTGTCTCCAAGGTGTTCAGGACTACAAATCCCATCAGCCCAGCCAGCAAGAGTTGTAGTCCAAAATACCAGGAAAGCACTCGGTTGCCAAAGCGCCGACACTGACAGCCATTTTTGGTTAGGCTGTGTTCTATTAATCATTGTGTTCAAGGGTGGATAGGGCCAGGCCTGTTTTCCTTTTCTGTAAATAACTTGTATTGGTTTTCACAGGTTTTCACATATTGTGTGTGTTTGTGTGACACTCACATCTAGGCATAGCTGCCAAGTACCCCGTTTTCCCCGGGAAACCCCCGTTTTTACTTACCTTTTCCCGGCGGTCCCCCGTAGCACTTTGTCTCCCGTTTTTCTCCGTTATTTTCTCCTGCCGGCGGCCATTATTTTTTTTTTCTGATTTGCCCTTCTATGGGCACCAAAAATGGCCGCCGGCGGCTTCAAAAGTAGCTTCTACGCATGACCGGAAGTCCATAGACACGACTTCCCGTGTCGCCCCGCCCATCTATGGGCACAAAAACATGGCCGACACCGGAAGTTGCGTCGCCACACTTCCGGTCATGTGTAGAAGCTACTTTTGAAGCCGCCGGCGGCCATTTTTGGTGCCCATAGAAGGGCAAAGCGACGTCGACGCAACTTCCGGTGTCACACGGCTGCCGGTCCCGGATTCTGCAGTCCGGGACTTGGAAGGTAAGTCGTGGCTCCACCCCCACCCCCCAAGAATTATGGGAGCTGCAGTTGGTTAAGGGTTTGCGGGTTGATAGGAGACTCTCCATTCCCCTCCCAGAGCTACAGTTTACCAGTAGTCTTCCTTCCCATTCCAACTTGCACGGTTACAAGTGTCAGATAATTCCCATTCTGCGTTTGTAAGGTGTTGGTCTTTGGAATTCCCTGCCTATTGGCACTAGACGGGCACCTTTGTTGCACTCATTTTGCTTAGGCAAAGCCTGCCAAGATATATAGGATTGCTGGTGTGGTTTTTGATTAACGGTTGGTTTTAAATTTTTGGAATATTTTTTGTTTTCTTTTACCAACAGCCATACTGTTTTATAAACCTCTTTGAAGTCTTTTCTGCACAACGAAGCGGGTATATGAATTTAAGGGAACAAATAATAAAGAATTTCGATGCAAGCACCAGGATAGGAGAAATTTCAAAATATTTTTGGGAGCTCAGATTTGATTTGTGCTAGAGGAGAACTGAGACCACCAGAGGGTGCTTCTCTCCCCAAAAAAAGATTTCTCTCTGAGATGAAATCCCAATTAAAAATGTCAATTTTTTTATGTATGCTACTACGGCAGCAAGGATTCTAATTGCGAAATACTGGAAGAAAAATGAACTGCCTACTGTAGAAGAATGGCAAATGAAGACGATGGACTTTATGGATCTCGCGGAACTGACAGGAAGACTCCGGGACCAAGGAGATGAGATGATGGAGGAAGATTGGAAGAAATTCAAACTATATCTAGGGAAATATTTTAGAACATAAAAGACTGAGCATCTATGGGAATAGCTTGTTGTTAAGGCATTAGGGAACAGTAAGATGGGAGGAAAAAAGATAAGTGAACTAAATTTAAAGGACTAAGGCAAAAAGGGAAGGAATAATAATATGATGATTAATATTTGAAGCAATGAATAAGAAACTGCTAAAGACGAATTGAAAAGGGAAATCAGTTAGAAGGGATTTGGGGAAGTACAAGAAACAATGGTTGTAAGAGTTGAATTAAGTCGATATTTGTTTAAAAGTATTCTTATTTTTATGTTTTTTTATTTGCATTGTATTTTTTCTTGTTATTTGTTGTTGTTGTTTTTTCGTTAATATCTGTTTTATGTGTGATGTTGATGTGTACAGTGGTACCTCGGTTTATGAACACAATTGGTTCCGGAAGTCTGTTCATAAACTGAAGCGTTCATAAACTGAAGCGAACTTTCCCATTGAAAGCAATGGAAAGTGAGTTAATCCGTTCCAGACAGGTCCGCGGAGTACTCAACCTGAAGCGTACTTAACCCGAAGCATGGGTGTCATTGGTTCCGGAAGTCTGTTCATAAACTGAAGCGTTCATAAACTGAAGCGAACTTTCCCATTGAAAGTAATGGAAAGTGGATTAATCCGTTCCAGACGGTCCGCGGAGTACTTAAACTGAAGCGTTCATAAACTGAAGCGAACTTTCCCATTGAAAGTAATGGAAAGTGGATTAATCCATTCCAAACGGGTCCGCGGAGTACTCAACCTGTAGCGTACAGAACCCGAAGCATGGGTGTAATTGGTTCCGGACGTCTGTTCATCAACTGAAGCGTTCATAAACTGAAGCGAACTTTCCCATTGAAAGCAATGGAAAGTGAGTTAATCCGTTCCAGACAGGTCCGCGGAGTACTCAACCTGAAGCGTACTTAACCCGAAGCATGGGTGTAATTGGTCCCGGAAGTCTGTTCATCAACTGAAGCGTTCATAAACTGAAGCGAACTTTCCCATTGAAAGTAATGGAAAGTGGATTAATCCGTTCCAGACGGGTCCGCGGAGTACTCAACCTGAAGCGTACTTGACCCGAAGCATGGGTGTAATTGGTCCCGGAAGTCTGTTCATAAACTGAAGCATTCATAAACTGAAGCGAACTTTCCCATTGAAAGTAATGGAAAGTGGATTAATCCGTTCCAGACGGTCCGCGGAGTACTTAAACTGAAGCGTTCATAAACTGAAGCGAACTTTCCCATTGAAAGTAATGGAAAGTGGATTAATCCATTCCAAACGGGTCCGCGGAGTACTCAACCTGTAGCGTACAGAACCCGAAGCATGGGTGTAATTGGTTCCGGACGTCTGTTCATCAACTGAAGCGTTCATAAACTGAAGCGAACTTTCCCATTGAAAGTAATGGAAAGTGGATTAATCCGTTCCAGACGGGTCCGCGGAGTACTCAACCTGAAGCGTACTTGACCCGAAGCATGGGTGTAATTGGTCCCGGAAGTCTGTTCATAAACTGAAGCATTCATAAACTGAAGCGAACTTTCCCATTGAAAGTAATGGAAAGTGGATTAATCCGTTCCAGACGGTCCGCGGAGTACTTAAACTGCAGCGTTCATAAACTGAAGCGAACTTTCCCATTGAAAGTAATGGAAAGTGGATTAATCCGTTCCAGACGGGTCCGCGGAGTACTCAACCTGTAGCGTACTTGACCCGAAGCATGGGTGTAATTGGTTCCGGAAGCCTGTTCATAAACTGAAGCGTTCATAAACTGAAGCGAACTTTCCCATTGAAAGTAATGGAAAGTGGATTAATCCGTTCCAGACGGGTCCACGGAGTACTCAACCTGTAGCGTACTTAACCCGAAGCATGGGTGTAATTGGTTCCGGAAGCCTGTTCATAAACTGAAGCATTCATAAACTGAAGCGAACTTTCCCATTGAAAGTAATGGAAAGTGGATTAATCCGTTCCAGACGGGTCCGCAGAGTACTCAACCTGAAGCGTACTTGACCCGAAGCATGGGTGTAATTGGTCCCGGAAGTCTGTTCATAAACTGAAGCGAACTTTCCCATTGAAAGCAATGGAAAGTGGATTAATCCGTTCCAGATGGGTCCGCGGCGTTCGTAAACCGAAAATTCGTAAACCGAGGTTCCACTGTATATAAAACCAATAAAAATCATTTAAAAAAAGAAAAGATTTCTCTCTGGGGAAGCAAAAGGCCTGGCACCCACCTTCCCTCCTCTTGCCTCTCTTTGCAGCGTCTTCCCGAGAGAGCTGAAGGAGGTCTTCGCCTCGTGGCGCCAGGAGTGCAGCAGCCGCGGCCGCCCAGACATCAGTGAGCGCCTGATCAGCGCCTCCCTGTTCCTCCGCTTCCTCTGCCCGGCCATCATGTCGCCCTCCCTCTTCAGCCTCCTCCAGGAGTACCCCGATGACCGCACAGCCCGCACCCTGACCCTGATCGCCAAGGTCACGCAGAACCTGGCCAACTTTGCAAAGTAAACCTTTCCCCCAGGAACTCCTCTCTCTCTCTCTCTCCGTCTCTCTCTCTCTCTCTTAAAAACGACCGGGAAGCTGCCTTAGGTCTGGAGGCCGAGCGCTCCCAATGCTCACCATTTTGCCCACATGAATGGCTGTAAATCTGCCCAATTTGCATATACAGTGGTGCCTCGCTAGACGAATTTAATTCGTTCCACGGGTCTTTTCTTATAACGGAAACATTCGTCTTGCGAAGCCCATAGGAATGCATTGAATTTGGGGGGGATTTTTTTTTGCCCACAGGAACGCATTAATTGAATTTCAATGCATTCCTATGGGAAACCGCGATTCGCTAGACGAAAACGAATTCGTCCAGCGAGGCAACCTCAGCTAGAAAAAAGCCTTTCGTTCAGCGAAAATTTCGTTAAGCAGGGCATTCGTTAAGCGAGGCACCACTGTATTTCATTCTGCTGGATGAGAGGCGAGGGCAGCAGGCCCACCTCCCTCTGCCCCAAGGGATATGAATCTCATCTGGGCACCCTTCTGGCTTCTTAAATTTCAACTGGCAACAGTTGTTGGCATCCGTCTGTCTCAGGAGACAGTAGAGGAGTGCGTCTTTGCAGGGGATGTCAAGCGGTTGGCAGGCTGCTGCGCTTGTTGTGGGGGAACAATACAGGAGAGACATGTTTTGTTGCAGCTGGGGCAGAGGAAGGCGTCCGGTTGTGCTGCTGCAGATGCACCGCGGCGTTCCTTCTCTCTGCCCTCCTCCCAGCGGTCATTCCTCCTGTGGTCACTGCTGTGGATGCACGGCCCGGCTGCCTGCCTCCACACTAGTCCACAGTAAGGACTAGAAACTTGAATTAGGAAAAGAAACAGCTAAGATTCTCAGGCAGCTGCGTTCCGCGCTCAGTAATTCACCCCGCAGCTTGTAGGGTCAGGGCAGTATTCCTTACGCGCTGCTCCCCATCTGCTTCTCCAAAGCTCTTTGGGAAAGATACTTCCCAGCTCTGCTAATCTGAGATCATACCAAACGGGGATTTTCTGGGGGCTGTGACTTATCATAACTCAGGGGTGGGGAACCTCGGGCCAGAGAGCTGAAAGTGGCCATCCAGGCCCCCCCTCTCTCTCTGCCCCTTGGCCCTCTTCCAGAACACACACCCTCTCCCTCATCCACACCCATTCATTATGCATTGCTCTAGGCCAGGGGTTCCCAACAAAATTTTCTCGAGGACCCCTCATCGAGCCGCTATTGTGACAAGGACCCCCATTAATTCCCAATCCTAAAATTAAAAAGTGAGAGCCAAATTAAGAGTCTTTTTCTATTTTATATCTATACGTTTTTTACAGTTACAACAGAGTACTCCATCAGCATACAGTGAGTTTTAATTTTCAGTTCTTAATGAGATGAGTCAAATCTGTCCTTTGAGTCCATTATTTCTGAAATATCAAATGCATTATCTTCCTCTTCATCTGTAGGCCTTTGTCGTTTTAACGAACCACTTTTTAACCAAAAAAGGTTCCAAACTTGAAACTTATTAGGTTCCAAACTTGAAACTTTCACTCTGAAATCCGACCGCATGTCGAGCCGATTCCGATATTTGTTTTTCATGAAACACATGGAAGAAAATGCTTGCTTTGTTGACAAACACAACGGTTTTGCAAAGAGGCAGCGCGCGCCAGGGAGGAGGGAGGGGAATGGAGAAGACAGGGGACCTGCGCAGTAGCGCACAAATGAAGCCGGCGCGCGCCAAGCATCTTGGGGAGGTGAGCGCTAGTCGAATGCGCGCGCTGCCTCTTTGCAAAACAGGAGTGTTTGTCAAGCGCCACCTAGCGGCATACAGCGGAACTACTGCCTCTATCTAATTCTAGTTTTGCGCTAGACTCTGCTCATGCAGGAAGCGGCCAAAACAAAAAATCTGTTATCATACGAAATATATTTAATATATTTTTTAATTCTAATAGCATCTTGCGGACCCCTCTGGCATAGCTCGCGGACCCCTGGGGGTCCGCAGACCGTCTATTGGGAACCACTGCTCTAGGCCCTTGAATTGTGCCAATGCCTCCTGCTTGCTTGCCTGGGTGGAGAGATTTTTTTATGCACGGGAGCCTCTTGCCTTCTGCATGGCTGGAATGTAACTCACTGTACAAAAGTGAGGTTCGCATCTGATGCTCCAGCAAGTTTAATGTTCTGTTGAAAGCCGCCCAGAGTGGCTGGGGAAACCCAGCCAGAGGAGTGGGGTGGAAATAATAAATTACTACTACTACTACAACATCCCACCCAACCCTTTGCCCCAGAACTGCACAGGGAGGGAAATCTGGATAAGGATGCCTCTTCCTTGCTATTAAGTGACCGGCATCAGCATTGAATTATAGAGTTGGGAGCGACCCCAAGCTTCTGCTGCTCCAGAGAAGCGGACACGGAGCAATGGATTCATAGAATCATAGAGTTGGAAGAGACCACAAGGGCCATCCAGTCCAACCCCCTGCCAAGCAGGAAACATTGCTCTAGGCCAGGGGTTTCAAACTACAAGAAAGAAGATTCCACCTCAACATTAGGAAGAACTTCCTGACAGTAAGAGCTGTTCGGCAGTGGAACTTGCTGCCAAGGAGTGGGGTGGAGTCTCCTTCTTTGGAGGTCTTTAAGCGGAGGCTTGGCAGCCATATGTCAAGAATGCTTGGATGGTGTTTCCTGCTTGGCAGGGGGTTGGACTGGCTGGCCCTCGGGGTCTCTTCCAACTCTATGATTCTAGGAAATAGGTGGGCCGATTTATCTTTGCAGTTGCCGTTCCAGTTGCGAGAGAAGCAAGCTCACAAATGGAGCCAGGATAGGGAACGTGTTGGACCCCACACTCTGCACAAGGCTCCCCACCCCCACCCTGCACATCTTGGCGCTACGATTTTTTTAAAAAGCCCCTAAAACCAGGAGGTTCAGCTCTGGCGAGGGGAAACAGTCGTGCTGTCGGTTTTCAAAACTAAGCCTGTAGGTTTGGCGGAGACAAAAGGGGAAGAGATTTTAGAAATCTCCCCGCTGGCTTTGCTCAGGAGCTCTGAGCTGCTTATCCTGAGCTGTGAGATAGAGAGTGACCGAAAGAGAATCTGTACACACACACAGAGAGAGAGAGAGACAGAGAGAGAGAGACAGAGAGAGGGTAGTAGCAGCAGTGAGTGAGTTTGCCGACAAAAGCATCTTCAGATGGGGTCTGCTGGAACAGAGGAGAGACATGCATCTGTTTTGCATGAGTTGACAGGATCAAGCCCTCCTCCACCATCTCTCTCTCACTCGTACACCCACCTGCTCAAATTGCTGGCCAGCCATCGTCCCTGCCAACGCGGCCGTCTAATTTGGCATTGCCCTCCCACCACCCAAGAATCTTCTTGGCCCAACAGTGCAGAGACAGGGGCGTACCCAGGATCAAAACTAGGGGGGGGGGGCGGCAAGCCATGGTGGTTCAGGGGCAGGGCCAAGGCACGGGAGGGGAGGGGCCACAAAGTGGGAAGGTGGGCGGGGCTACGGAGCCCAGGTGAAACTGACTCCGGGAAGAAGTTTCATCCTGGGCGCTGCCAGGGGCATCACAATAGGGGGGCAGGAGGGCCCGGGCTCCACTTTGTGGGGGGGGCAGCGCGGTGCTCCCTCGCCACCTCCGCCGACGGCTGCCCCGCCTGAGTAGGAGGAGGAGAGAGGGAGGGCTGGCCGAGCAGCCAAGAAGCTGCGCACTCAAGTTGCCTCTGATTCCCACAGACCCGGCAGGGGGGCGAGCTGAGGTCCGCCCTCCTTTCCCTCCGTCCCTCCCCGGGGGCAAGGCCTGGCTCTGCGGCTTAGAGCCCCTCCGCCTTCTCCACCTCCTGTGAAGCCCCCTCCCCTTCACGTGGGTCCTGCTGGTGTTGCAGCCGCCAGGGGCGACCCATGGGCAGCCCTCGGAGTCGGGGCCAGCGGGGTTGGGCGCGCCATCGGGCGGCAGCCGGCAGGAGCAGTAAGTGGTGGCGGCAGCGCCGCCGGGGTTGGGCTGGGCTGGTTAGGGACGCGGCTCCCGCGCTGCCCTCACGCTGGGAGAAACGGAGAGGAGGAGGAAGCCGCTTCCCTGTCTCCATTGCTCCTCCTTTCCCTTCGCACGGGTCCCTTCCTCCCAGTGGCGCCGCTAGCCTTTATGCATGTGACAGACGCCCCCCCCCCCGGCTGCCCCAGGCGACGCCGCTGCGCCTTGCTGAGCCGCTTCAGGCTCCTCTTGCGGGACGCCGGCGCGTCTCCAGCTCAGCTGCAGCCACCGTGAAGCAGGACGATTTAATTTTTTTGTTTTTTTGCTTCTAGGGGGGGCAGCTGCCCCACCCTGCCCCATGCTGGGTACACCCATGTGCAGAGATATAAAAGGAGAGGGCTATTGAGGGTTACTAGCCACGATGGCTCTGCTCTGCTGCTTCGAGTGTCCCAGTTGCTAGAAGCCACAGAAGAGGAGAGTTGCTCTTGCGGTCAAATCCCACAGGTGCCTGGTTGGCTACAGTGAGAACAGGATGCTGGGACAGATGGACCATTGGCCTGACCCAGCAGGCTCTTCTCGTGCTGTTATGGCCCCAGCTCAGTGGGGAGAGTGCCTCCTTTGCACCCATGGCACCCCAGATTCAATCCCCCCAGCATTTCTGGACAGTACTGGGGAAAGATCCTTTCTCTCGGGCATGTCAAACCTACGGCCCTCCAGATGTTTTGGCCTACAACTCCCATGATCCCTAGCTAGCAGGACCAGTGGTTGGGGAAGATGGGAATTGTAGTCCAAAACATCTGGAGGCCCGCAGGTTTGACATGCCTGCCTTATCTGAAACTGCTGCCAGTCACTGTAGGCAATACTGAGCTAGGTGGAACAATGGTTGGACGTGGTATAAGGCGGCTTCCTACCTACCTGTTGGGGAAAGATCCAAGCTTTGTTTTGCATGCAGAAGAAGCCAAGCTCAAATCTGGGCCATCTCCAGTTAGGGCTGGGAATGGTCCCAGTCTCAGACGCTGGAGGAGTGCTGCTAGTCAGTGCATGCAATACTGAGCTAGGTGGATCCAAAAAAACCTTCATGGGATGAGTGGGGGCTAGAACCCTGGTCCCCCAGGTTCTCTAATCCAGTGATTCTCAACTTTTGTTGTTGGACTACAACTCCCATCATCCCTGACCACTGGTCTTGCTCGCTAGGGGTGATGGGAGGTATAGTCGAAACAGCAGCTGGAGACCCAAGGTTGAGAAAGGCTGCTCTAACCACTACACCAGTGTTTCCCAACCTTGTGCCTCCAGATGTTTTGGGACTACAACTCCCACCATCCCTAGCTAGCAAGACCAGTGGTCAGGAATGATGGGAATTGCAGTCCAAAACATCTGGAGGGCCGAAGGTTGGGGGTGCCTGCACTACACCATCACCGGCTCAACAGGAGAAGTAGCTTCATTTCCAGACATTAGCACCCCAACCAGGTGCGCCGTCGGTGTGTGTTTTGCACCAGGTCCCCTGCTTCTCCTCCCCCCCCCTCGCTATCACCAAGTTTGTTTACTACGCTTGCAAGGTGGGTGGGTGGGTACAGTCTGCAAAAGCACGGCTCTGGCGGGAAACACACCTGTTCACCACCCTAACTTGGGCCGTGCATCTTTATTCCACGTCTCCAATGTACCTAGCAACACCCCAAACTCTGGCTAGTTGGCTCTGCCATAGACAGTAAAGGTAAAGGTAAAGGGACCCCTGACCATTAGGTCCAGTCGTGACCGACTCTGGGGTTGCGCGCTCATCTCGCATTATTGGCCGAGGGAGCCGGCGTATAGCTTCCAGGTCATGTGGCCAGCATGACAAAGCCGCTTCTGGCGAACCAGAGCAGCACATGGAAACGCCGTTTACCTTCCCGCTGTAGCGGTTCCTATTTATCTACTTGCATTTTGACGTGCTTTCGAACTGCTAGGTTGGCAGGAGCTGGGACCAAGCAACGGGAGCTCACCCCGTCGCAGGGATTCGAACCGCCGACCTTCTGATCAGCAAGCCCTAGGCTCAGTGGTTTAACCACAGCGCCACCTGGGTCCCATGCCATAGACAGTAGGGTGGGTCATAAAAAACTTTTTTGGGGAAAACGTTTCCTCCCTCGATCTTATATCAGGCGTATGGTATAAACCAGGCACCCCCAAACTGCGGCCCTCCAGATGTTTTGGCCTACAACTCCCATGATCCCTAGCTAACAAGACCAGTGGTTGGGGAAGATGGGAATTGTAGTCCAAAACATCTGGAGGGCCGAAGTTTGGGGATGTCTGGTATAAACATAGTCAAATTTCAAATTGGGGACAAATCGCTTCATATTTAGACCCTGCTCCTACAGATTGACATTTTGCCTCACTACGAGCGACGAAAACATAGGAATTGGACTCATTTATTCTCAGCATGTTAAATTGCGAACTAATCAACATAAATTTTAGGTTTGAAGTAGAGCAATAAGAGTTGCCTACTCTTATTTTCTGCAATATTTATTTTTTTTAAGATAAAACAGGTTGATAATTTAAGTGAAAAACCAATGGTTTTGAACAAATTATATGGAACAATTAAGCAAACCGTGTGCTAAACAAGTAAACATAAACATTAAACAATAAAACACCACTCATATTATGCGTTGCGTCAAAACATCACATTATACTTAATTACTTAGGTATAAATTGTACTAAATGCTTACATTTTGTGTAATTAATAAAGTTATGCCTTATATGCAATATTATACATTGTACTTGTACACCATATATGCTAAAAATATGCTTTTAGGCCTTACACTAAACCTCTGTTTTGGTAATTAGTAATTAAGTATAATGTGATGTTTCCAAAGTAGCTTCTACGCATGACCGGAAGTGCATAGACACGACTTCCGGTGTCGCCCCGCCCATCTATGGGCACCAAAAATGGCCGCCGCCGACACCGGAAGTCGCGCCGACGCACTTCCGGTCATGTGCAGAAGCTCCTTTTGAAGCCGGCGGCGGCCATTTTGGGTGCCCATAGAAGGGCAAAGCGACGTCGACGCAACTTCCGGTGTCACACGGCTGCCGGTCCCGGATTCTGCAGTCCGGGACTTGGAAGGTAAGCCTCTGGGCATGGAGGTTCCATTCTTAATGAGCATCGGGGGGGGGGGACCTGGCCGCTGGGTCGGATGTAAAGACTTCCCTTCTCCCACCGCCCTGTTCTCACAGCGGCCAACCAGACCGCTTCATGTGCTTTGTTCGTAACAGGTTTGGCAGCAAAGAAGAATACATGTCCTTCATGAACCAGTTCCTGGAGCACGAGTGGACCAACATGCAGCGGTTCCTGTTGGAGATCTCCAACCCGGAGACGCTCTCCAACACGGCCGGCTTCGAAGGGTACATTGACCTTGGCCGCGAACTCTCCACCTTGCACTCTCTGCTCTGGGAGGTTGTGATTCAGCTGGACCAGGTAACCTGTTGGCTTGTTGAAGTTGTATATCTGTTGTTGTTGTTGTCGTTTAGTCGTGTCCGACTCTTCGTGACCCCATGGACCATGGCACGCCAGGCACTCCTGCCTCCCGCAGTTTGGTCAAACTCATGTTCGTAGCTTCGAGAACACTGTCCAACCATCTCGTCCTCTGTCGTCCCCTTCTCCTTATGCCCTCCATCTTTCCCAACATCAGGGTCTTTTCCAGGGAGTCTTCTCTTCTCATGAGGTGGCCAAAGTACTGGAGCCTCAGCTTCAGGATCTGTCCTTCCAGGGTTCACTCAGGGCTGATTTCCTTCAGAATGGATAGGTTTGATCTTCTTGCAGTCCATGGGACTCTCAAGAGTCTCCTCCAGCACCAGAATTCAAAAGCATCCATTCTTCGGCGATCAGCCTTCTTGATGGTCCAGCTCTCACTTCCATACATCACTCCTGGGAAAACCATAGCTTGAACTATATCTACCCGTCAGTAAACTACCCCACCAAAGCAATAATTTTAAAAATGCAGTGTACAGTGGTACCTCGGTTTATGAACACAATTGGTTCCGGAAGTCTGTTCATGAACTGAAGTGGATTAATCTGTTCCAGACGGTCCGCGGGGTACTTAAACTGAAGCGTTCATAAACTGAAGCGAACTTTCCCATTGAAAGTAATGGAAAGTGAATTAATCCGTTCCAGACGGTCCGCGGAGTAAGCGTTCATAAACTGAAGCGAACTTTCCCATTGAAAGTAATGGAAAGTGGATTAATCCGTTCCAGACGGGTCCGCGGAGTGCTCAACCTGAAGCGTACTTAACCCGAAGCATGGGTGTAATTGGTTCCGGAAGTCTGTTCATAAACTGAAGCGTTCATAAACTGAAGCGAACTTTCCCATTGAAAGTAATGGAAAATGAATTAATCCATTCCAGGTGGGTCCGCGGTGTTCATAAACCGAAAATTCATAAACCGAAAATTCATAAACCGAGCTTCCACTGTATAATCATGTGAAATCAACAGTGATTTGTCAGCATTTGAACATTCCTTCTTCATCGGGAGAGTCTCGGTCCGCATACAAAACTGGGGATATGTTTATAAGCAAAGACAGGCAGGCTGGAGGAGCTGGCTGAAAACAGGAAACTCAGGAGCAAAAAGGAGTTCTGACTTTGACAGCAGAATTTGCATGCCAAATCCATCCCCCAGCCACATGGTTGTGAGAACAAAATTAGTTGGATTTTTTGTGACCATCAGAGTTTGCAGGCTTCTTAAAAACCATAGCGAACCTTATTTCCATCTAACTTAGGTTGGATCTTGCCAGCTCAAGTTCTACATTCTTGGCTGCTGTTGGTAAATGTTAAGTAAAGAATTATTCTTTTTCAAAAAATAAGATTAAAAAATCCCTTCAGTAGCACCTTAAAGACCAACTAAGTTTTTTATTTTGGTATGAGCTTTCGTGTGCATGCACACTTCGTCAGATACACTGAAACAGAATCCACCAGACCCTTATGTATATTCAGAGGGTGGGTTGGGGGTGGGGGAGATGGGAATGGGTGATGGGCTGATAGGAGTGGTAAACCTGTTGATGACTGTTAACGACTGTTTATGACTGCATTTGGTCTTGCGGGGGGGAAGCAAGGGCTGTGGTGCTAAGGAAAGCTTGATCATGTATAATGAGATAAGAATCCTACGTCTTTGTTCATTCCAGGTGGCTCCACGGTTTTAAGCTTGCTAATGAGTTGCAATTCAGCAACTTCTCTTTCCAGTCTGTTTCTGAAATTTTTCTGTAATAAAACAGCTGCTTTGAGACCTGCTTTTTTATCACCCATTCCCATCTCCCCCACCCCCCACCCTCTGAATATACATAAGGGCCTGGTTGCTTCTGTTTCAAGTGTATCGGAAGAAGTGTGCATGCACACGAAAGCTCATACCAAAATAAAAAACTTAGTTGGTCTTTATTTATTTTTATTTTTTTTATAATATTGTTTATTGAACATTTTTTCAACAAACATACAACAAACATACAAAATACAAAATACAAAAACATATCAAAAACATCAAAATACAAAAGACAAAAATATAACAGAAAAATATATCATTTCTCATCCATTATAATACTCATTGTCTTCAGGCTTCCCCAATTCCCTACTATCTGGTTTTCATTTTTTTTAGACTTCTATAGCAGTTTCTAAATCATCTTCTTTCCCATCATGCAATCCCTTTAAAACTTCCAAATTAATTCATCTTCATATCATTTACCCTAATTTCAAACTTTAAATCTTCTATTGTTTCCCTAATGCCTTAACCTCTTTACTTTCCTGGATATTCAAACTCTAATTATCGAATACATTCCCTATATACATTTTAAATTTCTTCCAGTCCTTTGAAACTTTGTCATTTGTCTGGTCCCGGAGTCTTCCTGTCAATTCTGCCAATTCCATATAGTCCATCATTTTCATTTGCCATTCCTGCTTCGAAGGCAATTCTTCTTTTTTCCAATATTTTGCTAATAAAATCCTAGCGGCTGTGGTGGCATACATAAACAGATTAACATCATCCTTGGGGATTTCTTCCCCAATTATTCCAAGCAAAAAGGCTTCCGGTTTTTTCGAAAATGTGTTCTTAAACATCTTTTTCAATTCATTGTAAATCATTTCCCAGAAGCCTTTTATCTTAGGGCATGTCCACCACATATGGTAGAATGAGCCAACATCCTGTTTACATTTCCAACATTTATTGTCGCTTTTGTGGTACATTTTAGCTAGCTTGACCGGCGTCAGATACCATCTATACATCATTTTCATCAAATTTTCCTTCAACACCGTACAAGCCGTAACTTTCATACCTTTCTTCCACAATTTTTCCCACTCCGACATCATCACATTATGACCCAGATCCTTGGCCCATTCAATCATAACTGATTTTGTTTGCTCATCTTTCAAATGCCATTCTAACAACAAATTATACATTCTGGACAAATTCTTGTGATCTGTCTCTAATAACTCCGTCTCTAATTTCGATTTTTCTGATTTTCGAAAGCATCTGTGCATGCACACGATCGTGCATGCACACGAAAGCTCATACCAAAATAAAAAAAACTGAGTTGGTCTTTAAGGTGCTACTGAAGGAATTTTTTTATTTTGTTTTGACTCAGACCAACACGGCTACCTACCTGTAACTCAAAAAATGAGGCAAAACAAAACCCTCTATTAAAACGGGACAGTCTGGAAAGCAGGCCTTCCCTAAACTGGTACATTCCAGGTGATTGGGGGACCCTTGACATCAGCCTGCTGGGCCTGAGGGGGTGGGCGGCTGGGGCTGGGGCCTCCAGTTCAGTTTTCCAAGCTAAGGGGAAGTAGTCCAGATTATTTTTTTGCTCTGAGATCATCTCGTCTCCTATGCAAGAGAAAACTAGCTATCAGAAACTGCAGGGGGGGGGCTGTTCAAGTGCAGAGGTTCACACCAAATTCCCAATTAGTTTGTTCAGTAACACATCGCCAGTTGTTGTTGTTGAGTCGTTTAGTCGTGTCCGACTCTTCGTGACCCCATGGAGCATAGCACGCCAGGCACTCCTGTCTCGCACTGCCTCCCGTAGTTTGGTCAAACTCATGTTCGTAGCTTCGAGAACACTGTCCAACCATCTCGTCCTCTGTCGTCCCCTTCTCCTAGTGCCCTCCATCTTTCCCAACCTCAGGGTCTTTTCCAAGGATTCTTCTCTTCTCATGAGGTGGCCAAAGTCTTGGAGCCTCAGCTTCACGATCTGTCCTTCCAGGGAGCACTCAGGGCTGATTTCCTTAAGAATTGATAGGTTTGATCTTCTAGCAGTCCATGGGACTCTCAAGAGTCTCCTCCAGCACCATAATTCAAAAGCATCAATTCTTCGGCGATCAGCCTTCTTTATGGTCCAGCTCTCACTTCCATACATCACTACTGGGAAAACCATAGCTTTAACTATACGGACCTTTGTCGGCAAGGTGATGTCTCTGCTTTTTAAGATGCTGTCTAGGTTTGTCATTGCTTTTCTCCCAAGAAGCAGGCGTCTTTTAATTTCGTGACTGCTGTCACCATCTGCAGTGATCAAGGAGCCCAAGAAAGTAAAATCTCTCACTGCCTCCATTTCTTCCCCTTCTATTTGCCAGGAGGTGATGGGACCAGTGGCCATGATCTTGGTTTTTTTGATGTTGAGCTTCAGACCATATTTTGCGCTCTCCTCTTTCACCCTCATTAAAAGGTTCTTTAATTCCTCCTCACTTTCTGCCATCAAGGTTGTGTCATCTGCATATCTGAGGTTGTTGATATTTCTTCCGGCAATCTTAATTCCTGCTTGGGATTCATCTAGTCCAGCCTTTCGCATGATGAATTCTGCATATAAGTTAAATAAGCAGGGAGACAATATACAACCTTGTCGTAATCCTTTCCCAATTTTGAACCACTCAGTTGTTCCATATCCAGTTCTAACTGTAGCTTCTTGTCCCACATAGAGATTTCTCAGGAGACAGATGAGGTGATCAGGCACTCCCATTTCTTTAAGAACTTGCCATAGTTTGCTGTGGTCGACACAGTCAAAGGCTTTTGCATAGTCAATGAAGCAGAAGTAGACGTTTTTCTGGAACTCTCTAGCTTTCTCCATAATCCAGCGCATGTTTGCTATTTGGTCTCTGGTTCCTCTGCCCTTTCGAAATCCAGCTTGCACTTCTGGGAGTTCTCGGTCCACATACTGCCTAAGACTGCCTTGTAGAATTTTAAGCATAACCTTGCTAGTGTGTGAAATGAGTGCAATTGTGCGGTAGTTGGAGCATTCTTTGGCACTGCCCTTCTTTGGAATTGGGATGTAGACTGATCTTCTCCAAAGACAACACATCGCCAGACAGAGTCCATTGAGTCTGCTTCCCGTCAGCACGCATGCTCCATGGGCAAAGGATGCACCATCTTGGCTGTTTCGTCCTCTCCCCAACCCCCTTCTTCTGCCACCCTATTGCTGCAGCAACTCTCATCCAACCACAGTCCTTGGAAACACTTTGTAGAATGTGTTGTCCAATTATCCCATTGGCAAACAACAATAAACACAACTGTCACAGGAGGCCCGTTGGGGCTACTCTAGAGTAACGACTCTCCAGAATGTTGCCTTTTCGTGCTTTTATTGTGCGCAAACTATTTACAGTGCTGGAGCTGTACAAGATGCATGTTCTCAGTCTGGGTCAGAAGCCTGGAATGGCGATTCCCGCGTTCTTTTCCAACAAAGAAGTCTGGGAATCGCAAATCTCCTCCCCCGTTTCTTTCGGCGCGATTCCGGAACTGGAGGGAAAGGTCTTCTTGCCGTGTTTTCCTTCCTCCCCCTTTCCCTCTCCCTTCCTTCCTCTCCCAAGCGGAGCAGGGGCTCTGGGACCCTGCCAGAGCCATGTCCTCTACTTCCTGCTTCCCCGCTGGACTCTTCCCCCTCTCCGCTGCCGCTGGTCCTCGGGGAAGAACTGCTTCTCAGGATGGGAGGGGGCTGTCTGTAGCCCCTGTCCCTCACAACAACCTTGCGAGACAGAAGGATAGCAGGGAATCGATCTGCCTACGGCAACTTTGGCTGTGTTCTGGAAGCGTCGCAAAAACTCCTCGCCCAGCACGCTTCCGTCACAAACGTCAAGCCTTGTTTTTAAAACGTCCGGGAATTTTCCTTCCGAAGTTCAAGATGACAGTCCGATTGCAGCGGGGAACTTTATCTAGCTTTCGGTGCCTGTGCAAATGACGCACTTTCACTCCCTTGTTCATTAAAAACAGAGATTTATTGCTCAGGGCAACTCCAGCCAGGTCCATCTCGGCTGGAAACTGCGACACGAACGACAGAACAGAGACTGCAAACAGCAGATTGAAAAACAATACACATGGCGTTCTCATGTAACAGAAATGGTACAACAGCAACAGGTATTACTTCCTGTTTACATGGACACATCACAGGTACAGTATATTCCTGCGTATAAGACTACTTTTTAACCCAGGAAAATCTTCTCAAAAGTCGGGGGGCGTCTCATACGCCGGGTCGTATCTCTTATACGTCGAGTATATCCCAAACTCTATATTTTAACTGGAAAAGTTGGGGGGCTGCATTCCTGGCACCTGACCCACTGGCATAATTGGGCACGGCACAGGTCTCAGTTTGACACCTAAGGCTGTTGTTTCCCCCCCAAACCACACGCCCAGGCCCCTATGTTTGGCGCATCTCTGCCTGGTGATTGAGAGGCATGGTTGAACTGTGGAACTCCCTCCCACAGGGAGGGAGTTTCAAAGAGGATTAGGCACTCAGTCAGCCCCTGTGAGAACTGGATGCTGGGCTAGGTGATCCATGGACCCAATCCAGCAACACTCTTATCACGTTCTCATGAAACGAGAAGGGGGAGCGCGGTGATCTGTCCTGCTCTTCCACGATGTGTAGATGGGGAAGGGCCCAGTGTCTGTTTTCCATCTAAGGCATTCAGAGTCTTCAAGCCCCATACAGAATCATGGAGTTGGAAGAGACCACGAGGGCCATCCAGTCCAACCCCCTGCCAAGCAGGAAACACCATCAAAGCATTCTTGACATATGCCTGTCAAGCCTCTGCTTAAAGACCTCCAAAGGAGGAAACTCCACCACACTCCTCGGCAGCAAATCCCACTGCCGAACAGCTCTTACTGTCAGGAAGTTCTTCCTAATGTTGAGGTGGAATCTTCTTTCTTGTAGCTTGAATCCATTGCTCCGTGTCCGCTTCTCTGGAGCAGCAGAAAACAACCTTTCACCCTCCTCTGTATGACATCCTTTTATATATTTGAACATGGCTATCATATCACCCCTTCACCTTCTCTTCTCCAGCTCCCTAAGCCGTTCCTCATAAGGCATCGTTTCCAGGCCTTTGACCATTTTGGTTGCCCTCTTCTGGACACGTTCCAGCTTGTCAGTATCCTTCTTGAACTGTGGTGCCCAGAACTGGACACAGTACTCCAGGTGAGGTCTGACCAGAGCAGAAGACAGTGGTCCTATTACTTCCTTTGATCTAGATGCTATACTCCTATTGATGCAGCCCAGAATTGCATTGGCTTTTTGAGCTGCTGCATCACACTGGGAAACCTCTTGCGTCAAGCTGATAGTGGACTCCAGTTAACAAAATATTTGACGGCGGAACTGGACGCCTCTCTGTTGTCTGGCTAGGGTCGGCATGGTCGGTGATGGTTGCGTTTCTCCCCCCCCTCCCCCAGAGCACGGCAACAAAGCTTGGCCCCTTGCCACGCATTCTGAGGGATGTCAATTCGGCCCTCAGCAACCCGTCCTGCGTGCAAGTCTCCATCACAGCCGATCATGCTGCCTCACCGCCCAACGCCAGCAACAGCATATCTGTGGGGCTGCAGAAGATGGTGATCGAGAACGACTTATCTGGGTAAGGGCGGGCAAGGGTGGGGGTGGGGTGGGGGGCGGAGCAGAGAAGGGCCCTGCCAGGCAAATGGGGGAGAGCTTTTGTGGAAAAGCTGGCTGGGGGTGGGGGACAGCCACGGGCAGGGGGGGGGGGGAGGCTAAAAGGTGGCCATGACGGATGAACACTTCGCCCGCTAAAGGTTTCTGCCGCCTCGCGCAGCTCCTCATTTCGAAGGCCCGGAAATGTAAAACATTGAAATGGATAAATTTCAGGTGGAAGCTGTATGTTTAAACTGGAGAAATGAGCCATTGGAGAGGGGTGGCAGATTTAGCAAGATTCTCTGTGTAAGCGGGGTGGGGGGCGGGTGATTTAAACAATGCACAAGGCTGTCTCTCAGAGCAGCATGCCTTTAACCATCCTTGTAAAACCACCCCACCTTTGATCTGGGCTTAAGAGCATTAGCTGTTGCAAAAACCCATTTTCTTCCCCCGCCGTCGAAAATCAATTGTTCACCTTCTTGGCGGTTTGCAGAACAAGAGGCTTTTTTAATACAGTGGTACCTCGGTTTATGAACACAATTGTTTCCGTAAGTCTGTTCATAAACTGAAGCGTTCGTAAACTGAAGCGAACTTTCCCATTGAAAGTAATGGAAAGTGGATTAATCTGTTCCAGATGGTCCGCGGAGTACTTAAACTGAAGCCTTCATAAACTGAAGCGAACTTTCCCATTGAAAGTAATGGAAAGTGGATTAATTCGTTCCAAACGGGTCCGCGGAGTACTCAACCTGAAGCGTACTTAACCCGAAGCATGGGTGCAATTGGTTCTGGAAGTCTGTTCATAAACTGAAGCGTTCATAAAGTGAAGCGAACTTTCCCATTGAAAGTAATGGAAAGTGGATTAATCTGTTCCAGATGGTCCGCGGAGTACTTAAACTGAAACGAACTTTCCCATGGAAAGTGGATTAATTCGTTCCAAACGGGTCCGCCGAGTACTCAACCTGAAGCGTACTTAACCCGAAGCATGGGTGCAATTGGTTCAGGAAGTCTGTTCATAAAGTGAAGCGTTCCTAAACTGAAGCAAACTTTCCCATCGAAGGTAATGGAAAGTGAATCAAATCCGTTCCAGAGGGGTCCGCGGCGTTCGTAAACCGAAAATTCATAAACCGAGGTGTTCATAAACCGAGGTTCCACTGTATAATGGTTCCGGAGCCCTGAATTGCTGCAGGGTGAGGCAGCCCCAGATGCCTAAGGGGAAGAGCAGGCTCCCCCCAGCACAGGCAGGCAGCGCCCGTCTCGACAGGCCGGCTTCTTAGCTGGAGTTCCTGCATTGCAAGCAGTTGGTGACCCTTGAGGTCCCCTTCCACCTCTGCAGTTCCGTGCTTCTCTAAATACATCAAATATATGCATAAACATAACTTGGTTTGCAAAACAAATTCTGTAAGCCTCCTCGATGAGATAAAATAATTAGGAAGTATCCACTGGGCAGAGTGAAACATGGAGAATCCATTCCAACTCCAGGATTCTCTAAAAACAGCTGTTTCTGAGCTGTTTGCATGACGCCCTCCCCCACGAGGAAAGCTGAATCCTGACAAGACAGAGGTATTGTTCGTGGGGGACAGGAGGCGGGCAGGTGTGGAGGATTCCCTGGTTCCAAACGGGGTAACTGTGCCCCTGAAAGACCAGGAGCGCAGGCTGGGAGTCTTTTTGGACTCACAGCTGTCCATGGAGGTGCAGGTCAATTCTGTGTCCAGGGCAGCTCTGTCTGGGACGCAGGATGAGACCCTACCTGCCCGCGGACTGTCTCGCCAGAGTGGTGCATGCTCTAGTTATCTCCCGCTTGGACTACTGCAATGCGCTCTGCGTGGGGCTACCTTTGAAGGTGACCCCGAAACTGCAACTAATCCAGAATGCGGCAGCTAGACTGGTGACTGGGAGCGGCCGCCGAGACCACATAACACCGGTCCTGAAAGACCAACATTGGCTCCCAGTACGTTTCCGAGCACAATTCAAAGTGTTGGTGCTGACCTTGAAAGCCCTAAACGGCCTCGGTCCAGTATACCCGAAGGAGCGTCTCCACCGCCATCGTTCTGCCCGGACACTGAGGTCCAGCACCGAGGGCCTTCTGGCGGTTCCCTCGTTGCGAGAAGCCAAGTTGCAGGGAACCAGGCAGAGGGCCTTCTCGGTGGTGGCGCCTGCCCTGCGGAACGCCCTCCCGACAGATGCCAAAGAGGAAAACAACTTCCAGACTTTTACAAGACATCTGAAGGCAGCCCTGTTCAGGGAGGCTTTGAATGTTTAATAGATTATTGTGTTTTAATTTTCTGTTGGAAGCCGCCCAGACTGGCTGGGGAATAAATAATAAATTATTATTATTATTATTATTAGCCCTTTTATTGCACCAAAATATATTGGTAACGAATCAAAATCATGAATCTCCATCATCTTTGAGATTGTCTCATTTTATTTTGTCACTTATTGCTTCTGTATGCTTCCTTTCCCCCCCCCCCCCTCTTAAGGAGCTCAAGTTGGCAACGATGCCCCCCCCTCCTCATTTTAATCCCCACAACAACCCAGTGAGATAGGTTAGGCTGAGATAGACAGTGGAAGCTTCATGTCCAAGTGGGGAATTCAAATCCTGACACAACAACCCAGGGCATCCCAACTTTGGGTCCTCCAGCTGTGGTCGGAATCCAACTCCCATCATCCCTGACCACTGGTCCTGCTAGCTAGGCATGGTGATGGGAGTTGTAGTCCCCAACAAAACCCGGGGACCCATACATGGGCGTAGGCAGGCGGGGCAGGAGGGGGCAGTTGCCCCCCCTAGAAGCAGGGCCGCTGGCCAGCCTGCCCCGCTGCCCGCCCGGTGCCGTCTCCCTTCTCCCTGGCTGGCTGTGGGGCGGGTGGAGGGAAAGCCCCGGAGCCGCGCAAAGCGTTTGGCTGGCTTTCCCTCGGCCCGCCCCACAGCCAGCAAGGGAGAAGGGAGACGTCCCTTCTAGCCGGCTGGCTGTGGGGCGGGCGGAGGGAAAGCCAGGCAACCACTTTGCGCGGCTCTGGGGCTTTCCCTCCACCCGCCCCGGCGATCGCAGAGGGGGAGGAGGGGATCGGAGCTGATCCTGGCGCCCCCTCGCCCCTGCCGTTCGAGGAGGGGGAGGAGGGCGTCGGAGCAGCCCGAAATGGGGCTGCTCCGATCCCCTCCTCCCCCTCCGCGATCGCCGGGGCGGGTGAAGGGAAAGCTGGCAAGGGAGAAGGGAGCTTTCCTTGCCCCACTGTGGCCCCTTGCCCCCCCCTAATTTTCACCCTGGCTACGCCCCTGGGACCCAAGTTGAGAAACACTGCTGTAACCGCTATGCTACCGGCGCTGGCTCTCCTTTACCGTTGAGCATCCCTGTGCCCGAGCTGAGCTGTGGGTAGCCACCGCCCCCCCCCCCCCGAGCCAGATAACCCAGCCAGCTAGTTAACAACCATCAGGGGAAGCCAAGAGGGAGAGACTTGCCCACAGGCCGCTTCTGAGGGCTGCCTGGCGCACACTGTATATTCCGTCGAAAGCCGGCCTCCTGGACAGAAGGAAATGCTTTCCCTTGGTGCAACTGGGCTTTTCGGTACCCTGGTGCCGAACCCATTAACAGAACCTTAACAGTGCAACGGCGGCGGAAGCTGGCTTGCCAGCAGCCAGAAAAATAAGGGAGGAGTAATAACGAAAGGGGGAGGCCTAGGACCGTAGGAAACTTCTACCAGGGTCAATGCTGCCTACACTGGTTGGCAGCAGCACCTCAAGAGTTCAGGCAGGCCCCAGTTCCCGGCCCTATTCCCAGTTGGGGATTGAGCTCGGGATCGTCTGCATAATAATAATAATAATCATCATCATCATCATCATCTCTGGCATTCTCTTCCAATGTCGAATCATTGCTAAGTTCTTCCGAAGGTTTCGTCGAAATCCTTTTGTGCTGCTATTTTATTATTTTCTTCCTCTTACCAGTTGCTTTTTTAAAAGGAAAAGGAAAGCAGACTTCCAATGTAATACGAAAATTAAAACTAAAGCAAAACAAAAGCTATAATAATAATAATAATAATAATAATAATAATAATAATAATAATAATAATTTATTATTTATACCCCGCCCATCTGGCCGGGTTCCCCCAGCCACTCTGGGCGGCTTCCAACAAAACACCAAAATACAGAAATCCATCAAACATTAAAAGCTTCCCTAAACAGGGCTGCCTTGAGATGCCTTCTAAAGGTCTGGTAATTGTTGTTCTCTTTGACCTCTGGTGGGAGGGCGTTCCACAGGGTGGGTGCCACTACCGAGAAGGCCCTCTGCCTGGTTCCCTGTAACTTGGCTTCTCGTAATGAGGGAACCGCCAGAACGCCCTCGGAGCTGGACCTCAGTGTCTGGGCAGAACGATGGGGGTGGAGACGCTCCTTCAGGTATACTGGACCGCGGCCGTTTAGGGCTTTCAAGGTCAGCACCAACACTTTGAATTGTGCTCGGAAACGTACTGGGAGCCAATGTTGGTCTTTCAGGACCGGTGTTATGTGGTCTCGGCGGCCGCTCCCAGTCACCAGTCTAGCTTCCGCATTCTGGATTAGTTGCAGTTTCCGGGTCACCTTCAAAGGTAGCCCCACGTAGAGCGCATTGCAGTAGTCCAAGCGGGAGATAACCAGAGCATGCACCACTCTGGAGAGACAGTCCGCGGGCAGGTAGGGTCTCAGCCTGCGTACCAGATGGAGCTGATAAACAGCCGCCCTGGACACAGAATTGACCTGTGCCTCCATGGACAGCTGTGAGTCCAAAATGACTCCCAGGCTGCGCACCTGGTCTTTCAGGGGCACAGTTACCCCATTCAGAACCAGGGGATCCTCCACGCCTGCCCGCCTCCTGTCCCCCACGAACAGTACTTCTGTCTTGTCAGGATTCAACCTCAATCTGTTAGCCGCCATCCATCCTCCAACCGCCTCCAGGCACTCACACAGGACCTTCACCGCCTTCACTGGTTCTGATTTAAAAGGCATGCATGGAGAGCCAGCATTTCTCACTTGGCGCGCCACATCCAGGAGAGGCCCTCCCTCCCTCCCTCCCAAAAGCCTGCGTGTGGCGCATGAACATTGATGGCACGGGGGTGTTTCTTATTTGCTTGCTTGCTCGCTGTCCTGTGAAGGAGCTTCTGTCTCTTTGTGCGGCGACCGCAGCTCTTTCTCTCTCTGTGTCTGTCTCCTTCTTTTCCTCCTCTCCTTCTCCTCCTTATGCGTTTTTGTTTCCCCCACAGTCTGATAGATTTCACACGGTTACCGTCTCCAACCCCTGAAAACAAGGACTTGTTTTTTGTCACAAGGTCTGCGGGGGCCCAGCCCTCACCCGCCCGGAGCTCCAGCTACTCGGAGGCCAATGAGCCCGACGTCCAGATGTCCAACGGCAGCAAGAGTCTCTCCATGGTGGACTTGCAGGACAGCCGGGTTCTGGAGGGTGTGGCCGCCCTCCCGGGGCCGGCCGACCCACTCGGCGACGGGCCCCCCTCCATCGGGCAGGCCCCGGGCCCCTGGGGCACGCGGACTCAGCAGAACGCCGTGGCCGCCATGGCCACCGTGCGGCGGGCGGGCCAGACCCCCACGACGCCCGGCGCAGAGGGCGCCCCCGGACGGCCCCAGCTCCTGGCGCCCCTCTCCTTCCAGAACCCTGTGTACCAGATGGCCGCGGGCCTGCCCCTCTCGCCTCGGGGGTTGGCGGACTCCGGCTCCGAATGCCACAGCTCGCTCAGCTCCCACAGCAACAGCGAGGACTTGGCAGCGGTGGGCAAGCACGCCTTTGGCAACCCCGTCGCGGTCGCCGCCGCGACGGAGGACTTCAACCGGCGGGCGGGGGAGCTGGCCCGCCGGCAACTCTCGCTTTCGGACAAGGGCGGGCAGCCCACCATGCCCCGGCAGAACAGCGGGGGGCCCCAGAGGCGGATAGACCAACCGCCACCGCCACCGCCGCCACCGCCGGTGACTCGGGGCCGGACGCCGCCCTCGCTGCTGAGCACAATGCAGTACCCACGCCCCTCCAGCGGGGGCATGCTCTCCTCCTCGCCCGACTGGCCGGGCAGCGGGGCACGGCTGCGGCAGCAGTCCTCCTCCTCCAAGGGAGACAGCCCGGAGATGAAGCAGCGGACGATGGTGCATAAGCAGGTCAGTGTGGGTGTGGCAGGTTGGGCAGAGGTGGCAGAGAGGGGCACCTGGCTGAGGCCCTCGCTTCTCCAGCCAGAATCTGCACCATCTCAGGTCTGTGGTTCAGAGTGGGGGGGGGCTGTTCCTCATCTTGCTCTGCCACTCAGCTGCTCCTTTGCCCATAAATGTTCCGGCTTCCCCCACCCCATCCCATGCCACACCAGATCCAGTGCAATCTCATGACCTCGCCGCTTCCGTGTGCTGGAACGAAGCACAACTGGCTGAAGCTAGAGAGAAAGCGGGAGCAGGCTGGTCGTTCCCTCTGCCCTCCCCAGCCGAAACACATACACACGGGGTTGAGGGTGTTGGGAAGCGTTGCTCAGAGCAGCTGAAGGGGTGGGTGAGAGGAGCTGCCACACTAAGCCAGCCAGCTAGATGACCCTTTGGTATCCTTCCCTAAACACTGTGGCCTTTGCTCAAACAGGGACTTGCAAGCTTCTGGAGTCGTTCCAAACAGCCCCATTTGACCGGGAACTACAGCAGGAAAGGGGCATAGCTGCCAAGTATCCCGTTTTTGCCGGGAAAACCCCTTTTTTTCCTACCGTTTCCCGGCGGTCTCCCGTTTAGGCCTTTATCCCGATATTCTCCCTTAAATCTGCTTCTGCCGGCGGCCATTTTTCTGATGCCGCTTTGCCCTTCTATGGGCACCAGAAAATGGCGTCGCCAGTGCCGGAAGTCGTTTCTACGCGTGTTCAGACTTCCGGTCATGCGTAGACGCAACTTCCGGTGTCGCGGGCTGCCGATCCTGGATTTTTCCGTCCAGGACTTGGCAGGTATGGAAAGGGGTCAGTGGTTGGATCAAGCCCTCCCCCCCCCCAACCTGCACCTGAGACAGGTCCCATAATCTCTCCTCCACCATCACCTCTTAGCTGGGAGCACAATAAATAATGAAGCTCCTTGTTCAAATTCAACCATGTTAATTGCTATTTGACGGCGAATTAAGGCCTCAGTCACATGTGCTCTCTCTTAGGTCCACTTGTGGCTTGTGGTGTGGGGAGCAGGCATAGTGCCTCTCGCTCCTGATTCCTTAGCCAGCAGAGTGGGGAGGTTGCAAGCAGGAGCTGTGAGCCGGGTTGTTTCTCCTTTAGAGGTCAGCTCAGCCACAAAACGGATTTGGCGAGCTGGAGATAAGGCGTTAATACAGATTTCAAAATTCTTCAGCTCAAGCAGTAGGTGGATTTTGGAGGCAAATCTGGGAGAGGGAGAACCCAGATTTCCTGATGGGTTCAGGGCCCTGGCAGCAGGTCTTTATGCGGTAAACCTGCTAGCGCCGCTGCTCCCCTATTCTTCTGATACACCTGCCATTTCCTTTCCCCCATCATTGTGTCATGGGGAGGGGTGCAGGGGCAAGATTTCTTCCTGCTACGCCATGTGGAACAGCATTACATCAGGGAGGGGGGGGGAAAGACATTAAAAATACCTCTTTCTAGCAGTAGAGAGCTCCACCCCCACCCCAACCCCCCCCCAATAAAACTTTGCTATCTCTGTCCCCCATAGCTGCCAAGTTTTCCCTTTTCTCGCGAGGAAGCCTATTCAGCATAAGGGAAAATCCCTTTAAAAAAAAGGGAGGACTTGGCAGCTATGCTGTCCACTGTCCTGGGGGAAATGGTCCCTCTGTAAAAAGCGCCTCCAAATATGGGGAGCGGACTTGAGAGGGGCAGCCCTCTCCTTCAGGGATGAAGTTGGGCCTGGAGTAAGGTTGAAAGCCCAACGCGGTGACGCCTTGAGCAGATTTAACTCGCGTGATTTCAACCCAGCGCAGGTAGAAATTCCACGAGTTGAACGCAAGCAAAGGAGAGAGCTTCAAAAGCTCTTTTCCCCTGTGGAACTTTTGAGCACTGTGCATCACTTGGGGGGCCGTCAAAGCCCACTTGGCTCCAGAAGGCTAGTGGTGCTTGTAGGGGGCGGGGGGATTGGTTTTGTGTATATGCATTTGTGTGTGTACACGGGACCCTTGGAACAGAACGCCTGCGTAGAATGCTGTTGTGGTGTGAACCATTTCAGGCTCAAAACAAACCATTTCAGTCGACAGGTGAAGCTTCCCTCCGGTCTAAAGTCCTAGAAAAGGCTTGGCTCTAGTAATATTGGGTGTGCCTACTAAAACCCAAGACCCAAGTGGTTGGGTATTTGGGACGTGTGTGCTCTCTGTCTCTCTCTAGCTTCATGTCCATTCCGGTTTCCCCTTTTTTTTCTTTTTCTCCACCCCCCACCCCCCTCCACTCCCTCTTTTCGCTTGTGGTTCTGTGTTTCATTTTTAGGCCCCTTCTCCTGTGAACCCCAATGCCCTGGACCGCACAGCCGCTTGGCTTTTGAATATGAACGTGCAGTTTTTAGAAGAGGAGAGCAGTGACCCAGACCCCAAGCACAGGGATAAGATCCGGAATAAAGAGGAGTTCGGCCAAGGGGAAAAGGTAACGCCGGGCAGGACGCAGAAGTGGCATCTCCGGAGGGAGAGACAGTTGCCTTTGTAAACACATCCACTCCCCCCGCCTGTGCCATTAGAACAGGGGTTCCCAACAAAATTTTCTCGAGGACCCCTCATTGAGCCGCTATTGTGACAAGGACCCCCGTTAATTCCTAATCCTAAAATTAAAAAGTGAGAGCCAAATTAAGAGTCTTTTTATATTTTATATTTATAAGTTTTTTACAGTTACAACAGAGTACTCCCTCAGTATACAGTTATATAATTTTTCCAGGAAGCTTAACACTGATCTTGGAAGGGTTAGGTTCAAGGGACGCCAACGATTTAGGTTCGATGGACACCGACCAGCTTGGTTTGAGAGTCACTGACTTACTTGCTTGAACATCAAATGCATTCTCTTCCTCTTCATCTGTAGGCCTTTGTCGTTTTAACGAACCACTTTTTAACCAACGGTCCATTTTTAACTACGCGAACTGTAGCTTCCGGGAAAATCAGCGCCTTGTTGACAAACACGACTGTTTTGCAAAGAGGCAGCGCGCGCCAGGGAGGAGGGAGGGGAATGGAGAAGACAGGGGGCATGCGCAGTAGCGCACCAATGAAGCCGACGCGCGCAAAGCATCTTGGGGAGGTGAGCGCTAGTCGAATGCGCGCGCTGCCTCTTTGCAAAACAGTCGTGTTTGTAAAGCGCCACCTAGCGGCATACAGCAGAATTACTGCCTCTATCTAATTCTAGTTTTGCGCTAGACTCTGCTCATGCAGGGAGCGGCCAAAACAAAAAATCTGTTATCATACGAAATATATTTAATATATTTTTTTATTCTAATAGCATCTTGCGGACCCCTCTGGCATAGCTCGCGGACCCCTGGGGATCCGCGGACCACCTGTTGGGAACCACTGCATTAGAAGCTGCAGTGGCCAGGGTGGATTTGATTTAAATCAAACTGATTTAAATCACGATTTAAATCACTAGTCAGCAAGGCTTGATTGAAATCATCGTTTTCTACATCAAGACTAATTCTTGCTGGTACAACTTGAATATGCTAGGAGATGGAAGATTTTTAGAATCACAACTTTTCATATTAGTTTTTTTTATCCCCAGTTCAATAGGTTAATCATTCATACTGTATTTGGACCACTTGACTGTTGTACTTAGGAAGGAGAAAAATAATCGTTACCTTAATAATAACAATTTAAAAGGATTTATTCAACTGAAACAATGACATTACAGCCTATGTTATTTGCTTCAACAAACATCCATGTTTGTTAACTAATTTGGCTAAACAAAAACAAATTATATATATATTAAGAAACTTAGACTGTCAGCCCAGCCTACACATGAAAAACTTAAATACTGTCCACTCCAAACAATCAGAAAAATATTGTTTCTATTCTATTCACTGAACTTCTTGAAACTTAGCACTGGAGGGGTTGATTCTGTATTCATAGGTTTGTAGAACAATAGGATTAAGGTCTTTTTCTCAACCCTGTTCATGTTATAACATTTTTGCTGTGAAGAAGAGGCATGTGGTCTCTGTTGAGTCAAATTCAGTTTTGAGAACTGCCAAAGTAAACCAAGCATCTGTGGTAATATCTTGCAGGCAGAGAAACTGCCCAATAATCTTACAAAAACCTCTGGAAGAGCATGACATTGTGGATTAATGGATTAATGGATTTTATTTACCCCCAAAATTAAACATATACAACCTTATTCTACATAATTAAAAAAAACCTAATCTTTATTTCATGATGGAATAACCTTTGGATGGTAATATATTTTCCTCAAAAAGCATTTTATTAAAAAAAATCCGATTTAAATAAAAAAATCTATTTAAATCAAAAAAAATCTGATTTTTATTTATTTATTTTTTAAAAAAAATCATTGATTTTCATCCACCCTGGCAGTGGCCCTTGCCCCATGCCCACTCCTGCTCTGCGTGTAGGTCAGGGTGGAGTATAAAAGCGATGAATAAGTGAAACGGGTAAATAAACTAAAAAAATTCCTTCAGTAGCACCTTAAAGACCAGCTAAGTTTTTATTTTGGTATATGAGCTTTCGTGTGCATGCACACTTCGTCAGATACACCGAAATGGGAGTCCCCAGGCGCTTATGTGGAGAAGGGGTGGGGAGGGGTGGGGATGGGGAGGGGGGATCACTCAGAAGGGGGGTGGAAGCGGGTGATTGACTGACTGATAGCTGTTGATGACCGAAAACGACTGCAAATGGTTTTGCATGGAAAAAGCAAGGGTGGAGATGGCTGAAGATCGCTTATCATGTATAATGAGATAAGAATCCGATATCTCTGTTCAAACCAGGTCCCTCCATGGTTTTGAACTTGGTGATAAGTTGCAATTCAGCAACTTCTCTTTCCAGTCTATTTCTGAAATTCTTTTGTAGTAAGACAGCTACTTTGAGAAAGCTTGATCATGCATCATGAGATAAGAATCCGATGTCTTTATTCATCCCAGGTGCCTCCATGGTTTTAAGCTTGGTAATGAGTTCCAATTCAGCAACTTCTCTTTCCAGTCTGTTCCTGAAATTTCTCCGTAATAAAACAGCTGCTTTGAGATCTTGTATAGAACGTCCTGGGAGATTGAAGTGTTCTCCTACTGGTTTTTCTGTCTTCTGGTTCCTGATGTCAGATTTATGTCCATTTATCCTTTGGCGTAGGGTTTGGCCTGTTTGTCCAATATAGAGAGCTGAAGGGCACTGTTGGCATTTGATGGCATACACAATGTTAGAGGATGAGCAATTAAATAGTCCTGAGATGGTATGTTGGATGTTGTTGGGGCCAGTAATGGTGTTGTCCGGGTGGATGTGGCAGCAAAGTTGGCATCTGGGTTTATTGCAGGCTCTGGTACCAGTGTCCATGCTAAGTCTGGTGGTTGCATTATTGTGGGTGAGGACATGGGCGTACCCAGGATCAAAACTAGGGGGGGCAAGGGGAGGGGCCAAGGCACGGAAGGGGAGGGGCCACAAAGTGGGCGGGAACAGCGAACTCGCGCTCCGCCGGGCTGTGCCCCTCCCTAGAAGCAGGGCTGGTGGGCGGAGGCGGAGCCCAGCCCAGCAGAGCGCGAGTTCAGCGTTCCCGCCCGCCGCGCCGCGCTCTCTGGTTCCCCGCCGCGCTTGGCCTTGCCTGAGGGCGCGCCGGGGAGCTGGAGGGAGGGTGCGGCGCGGTGCGGCGGGAATGGCGAACTCGCGCTCCGCCGGGCTGTGCTCCGCCTCTGCCCACCAGCTCTGCTTCTAGAGTAGGGCAGCTGCCCTAACTTGCCGCATGGTGGGTACGCCCTTGGGTGAGGAGTTGTTGAAGATTGGGTGGCTGTCTGTAGGCAATGAAAGGTCTTCCTCCCAGAGCTTGAGAAAGGGAGCTGTCATTGTCCAGGAGAGGCTGTAGATCTCGGATGATGCGTTGTACTGTTTTAACTTGGGAGCCGTATGTGACGACTAGTGGTGTTCTGTTATTTTCTTTTTTTGGGTCTGTCTTGCAGCAGGTTCTCCCTAGGTATCAGTCTGGCTCTGTTGATCTGTTGTTTTAACTTCATCAGGTGTTTAATAAACACCATTGGTCTTGCCAGCTCAGTGTTGTCGACTCTGGCTGGCAGCACCTCCCCGGGCTTTCAGGCAGCTGTATCTGGAGACGGCCCTCCTAGAGAGAGAACCTGGGCGGCAGGTTATGTCCCTCCTCCTTCCCCAGCCCACGCCCCCCAAAGGAGGGGCCTGTCTCGCCTTGACCAAGGGCAGCTCTGAGCATTTTTATAAGCCCAGCTTGAGGCTCAGAGCCTCCGTTCGCCCCCCCGCCATTGCTCATTTCCTGCATTTCTGTCGTGCTGTTGTCATTCCCTCGCTGGCGACCATTGACGTCATAAACCACGCCCCCCTTCCCCGCCCCACAGACACACCTCCCACAACTGTGCCCCCATGGTAAGATCTGGACGGGAGGAGAGCGGGCACAGGAGCAACCGTTGTTGCTTCGCCGCCAGTGCCACCCTCGTTGCCGCTGTCTCCACTGGAACCATTCTTTCTGGTTGGCACGAGTGCCTTCAAATTCTCGCCTCTTTCTCGACCTCCCGCCTGCTTTCTGCCTGCCTCTCCCGAAGCCACCCATTTAAAAGGGAGAGGTGAGAAGTTTCTCCTCCTCCGCGCCCGCAGCTTAATCGGTTTCTTTGTGAGGGTGCTGGAAGCTGCTTTATACTGAGGAACAACTTCCTGACAGTAAGAGCTGTTCGGCAGTGGGATTTGCTGCCAAGGAGTGTGGTGGAGTCTCCTTCTTTGGAGGCCTTTAAGCAGAGGCTCGACAGGCATATGTCCAGAATGCTTTTATGGTGTTTCTTGCCTGGCAGGGGGTTGGACTGGATGGCCCTTGTGGTCTCTTCCAACTCTAGGATTCTATGATTCTATGAATCTATGAATTTAATTTAGGGAGGCCATAGTTAAAGGCTTGCCAAATGCACACACAGAAAGGAAGCAGGACTGAATGTGGATCCCCTGGGGCTGGATCCTATTGTGTTTCACTGAGCAAGGGGAGTAGCCTCTGAGCACACACAAAGTGCCACTGTCCCTCTTATGAATACCTGCAGGCAGCTCTCACATACCTTGGTTTAAGCAACAGGACTCCTGTTGCTTTGAAGATTCCACCTCAACATTAGGAAGAACTTAACCACCTAAACATTAGGAAGAACTTCCTGACAGTAAGAGCTGTTCGGCAGTGGGATTTGCTGCCAAGGAGTGTGGTGGAGTCTCCTTCTTTGGAGGCCTTTAAGCAGAGGCTCGACAGGCATATGTCCAGAATGCTTTTGATGGTGTTTCCTGCTTGGCAGGGGGTTGGACTGGATCATAGCTGCCAAGTTTTCTCTTTTCTCGCGAGGAAGCCTATTCAGCATAAGGGAAAATCCCTTTAAAAAAAGGGATAACTTGGCAGCTATGGACTGGATGGCCCTTGTGGTCTCTTCCAGCTCTATGATTCTATGAGTCAGGCACTTGGTCCATCTAGCTCAGCGTTACCTACACTGGCGGGCAGCAGCACTGGCCCTCCTGAGATTTCGGGTGGGGAGTCGCTTCCAGCCTTACCTGGAGATCCTCGCGGGAGTTGAACCTGTCGCCTCATTGCATGCCAGGCACATGCTCTGCCGCTAAGACACTGCCCCTTCCTAAATAAAGCTCTTCACTTCTCCTGAATTCCAGGGTGGCGCCGTAAAACGGATGCACATGGGCACCCTTGCCATGGCTTTGCACTGCCTCAGTTCTTTTGTGCATACACACACACACACACAGAGAGAGAGACACAACTACTACACTGACGAATCCCTCCTTTGCCGTTCATTGCTGGAACCCCTGTAAGAAAGGAATGCTGCGAGGGCATCCATTTCAGTGGAGATTCCTGCAGCGTTTGGATGGGTCAATAAAGCACAGCAAATAAAGTCCGGAGCAAAATAATCCTGATACTGTACAACCAAATGGCCATAGCTGCCAAGTAACCCGTTTTCCCCGGGAAACGCCCGTTTTTACTTACCTTTTCCCGGCGGTCCCCCGTATCACTTTGTCTCCCGTTTTCCTCCGTTATTTTCTCCTGCCGGCGGCCATTGTTTTTTTCTGATTTGCCCTTCTATGGGCACAAAAAATGCCCGCCGCCGGCTTCCAAAGTAGCTTCTACGCATGACCGGAAGTGCATAGGCACGACTTCCGGTGTCGCCCCGCCCACCTATGGGCACAAAAAATGGCCGCCGCCGACACCGGAAGTCGCGTCGACGCACTTCCGGTCATGTGCAGAAGCTACTTTTGAAGCCGGCGGCGGCCATTTTGGGTGCCCATAGAAGGGCAAAGCGACGTCGACGCAACTTCCGGTGTCAACACGGCTGCCGGTCCCAGATTCTGCAGTCCGGGACTTGGAAGGTAAGCCAAATAGCATGCGCACACGCATGTGTTGCAGGCTTTGAGTCAATGCTGTTTATCCATTCATTTATTTATTTAGTTAAATTTATGCACCACTTGACTGCCTCAAACCAGAAAAGATAAGAAGCACTAAAATCATAAATAAGAAAAAAAATAGCAGCAGTGGTTTCAATCTCCCAGATCTCGGCTGTATAGGGTAGTTGTGGGCTGTTGGGGGTGGGGAGGCAGAGAGGATTAAAATCCGGACCAAACTGTCCTTTTGCAGGGTGCTGCCCTTTTGCAGGGTGCCTCCCTCTCTTTTCAGTGGAACCATTTAAATGCCCTGTTTCCATTGGGGAAGCAAGACTAAGGGAACCCAGCTCCTAGGAGCCAGCAGGTGTATTTATTTCATAAAATTTGCACCCCGCTTTATTGTAAAGAAAGGAGCCTCGAGGCAGTTTACGAAAAAGAAAAAAAATTACAACAAGAATTTAAAACACAGGGAATGTTGAAATTCTGAAAAAGGCTAAGGCTTGTCTAAACAGCAATTTTTTAGCAGGCACTGAAAAAGAATACAGCGAATTCACCTGTCTCGTATCAATAGGCAGGGAGTTCCAAAGTGCTGGTGCTGCCACACTATAAACAATTGGGTTTTCTGTGGCACCTGTAGAGGTGCCAGTTCTTCCTGTCAAAGCGGTCAAGTGGGTGCCTTTTGGGGCAAGGCAATCTTGCGTGTAAACTAGGCCCAAGTTGTTAAAGGCTTTATATCAGTGATTGGCAACCTTTTGAGCTTGGCGTGTCAAAATTCGCCAAAAAACCGAGCATAACTCGGGTGGTGTGTCACTTTGAGACAAAAACCATAATTTTGCGATATTTATAGTTTAAATACGGTACCAAAAATGTATAATTGTAATATATAACTATATTTATTAAACCAAAAAACAAATTATTTAAACAAACCAAACCCAAAACCCTTTATTATTGATTTATTATTACGGTTCTTGACCAGCACACATAAATATGCGCCAAAACCCTTTATTTATCACAAAGTGCCCAGAGTTGTTGAGCTTTTTGGGGGGGGAGCTGCTGACCAAAGTTTTGGAGGTTTTTGGGGGGGTGCAAAAGTTGCTTTGCTTTTTTGGGGGGGTGCCCCAAAGCTGCTGTGCTTTGGGGGGGGGAGAGAACAGAAACAAATGACGAATAATACCTTCGCTGGAACTAACACGCCGCACCGACATAGTCTGCCAAAGCGCCAAAAAACCCAGCACAGAACGGGATAAAAAAACAAACACTGTTACACCCAATCTCTGGCTACCAGCAGCAACAACCAAAAAAACCAGCACAGAAAGGGTTAAAAAACCAATCTCTGGCTACCAGCAACAACAACAACAAAAGGATCCGGGTTTTAACAGCGGAGACAAGCTCTAGCGGAGACAAGCTGTAGGAGGAGTGGGAGAACAAATGGGGGGGGGGACAACAGCAGCGTGAATGGGCCAATGGGGCGCGTGCCAGCAGTGAGGGCTCTGCGTGTCACGTCTGACACGCCTGTCATAGGTTCGCCACCGCTGCTTTATATACTAACTTCTAACACCTTGAACCTGGCCCGGAAGCAAATTTCTTGTAGTCCAGCAGCATCCGGAGGAGCCTAGGTTGTGTGTTGCCTCTTCGCACCCACCCACCGTTGACCGCTGCCCAAAGAAGTGCCCGAAATCAGAACACACACACACACACACACACACACACCTCCCGCTAAGACTTGCCTTGCTCCTGTCTCTCCCCCCCCCCCACTAAGCTGAAATCCCCTCTTCCACGATTCCATACAATTCCTTTTCTTGGAGTCTTTCCAGTGTGGCCATACCTGTGGACGGGTGGCATCGCTCCAGTGGTGGCTTGGAGGAGGTGGCTGGGCAGACGCAGAAGGGCTCTGAGCGGCTGACCGGGGCGGGTGTGGTTGCTGGCCCACAGGTGTGGAGTCTGCGGGTGGCGAGGGTGCTCAAAGCCGTTTCTCCCGCATGTTTCCCGCACGGCAACAGTATCACCAGGACGCGGCGGCCCTGCAGGACAAGCTGCGCATCTCCAACAAGAAGCTGGAGGAGTACGAAGCCCGCTTCAAGTGCCAGGAGGAGAACACGCAGAAGCTGGTGCTGGAGTACCAGGCGCGGCTGGAAGAGAGCGAGGAGCGCCTGCAGCGGCAGCAGGAAGACAAAGAGATGCAGATGAAGGGCATCATCAGCAGGTAGGAGGGGGCCCTGGCAGAGCCGACCTGTCCATGGGACAGGCTGAGGCGCCCACCTCGGGATGTGGAACCCCGTGGGCAAAGCCATGGCGGCGGCTTCCGGTCAGGGGCGTAGCCAGGATGAAAATTAGGGGGGCAAGGGGTGGGGGAGGGTCCACAGTGGGGCAAGGAAAGCTCCCTTCTCCCTTGCCAGCTTTCCCTCCACCCGCCCCGGCGATCGCGGAGGGGCGAGGGGGCGCCAGGATCAGCCGGAAATCGGGCTGCTCCGAACCCCTCCTCCCCCTCTGCGATCGCCGGGGCGGGCGGAGGGAAAGCCCCAGAGCCGCGCAAAGCGGTTGCCTGGCTTTCCCTCCGCCCGCCCCACAGCCAGCTAGGGAGACGGGAGATGTCCCTTCTAGCCGGCTGGCTGTGGGGCGGGCGGAGGGAAAGCCCCAGAGCCGCGCAAAGCAGTTGCCTGGCTTTCCCTCCGCCCGCCCCACAGCCAGCCGGCTAGGAGGGACGTCTCCCTTCTCCCTTGCTGGCTGTGGGGCGGGCGGAGGGAAAGCCAGCCAAACGCTTTGCGCGGCTCTGGGGTTTTCCCTCCACCCGCCCCACAGCCTGCCAGGGAGAAGGGAGACGGCACCGGGCGGGCAGCGGGCCAGGCTGGCCAGCGGCCCTGCTTCTAGGGGGGGCGACTGCCCCCTCCTGCCCCCCCTGCCTACGCCCATGCTTCTGGTGAGACATCACCAACACCACTCCCCGTATCACCAAAATCTTGCAAGGCCTTGTGCGCTTCGTGAGATCCCACTGAAATCTCGCAAGATCTCGCACGCGTTCTGTGCGATCTCGCCGAGATCTCGCTGAAATCTCGCAAGGTACCGCGCATGCTCTGTGAGATGTTGCCCGGATTTAGCGAGATCTCTCTCGCGCTCTGCAAAATCTCGCCAAGACCCGCCATCGTCATCACTACCTTGTGGGCGCTAATGTGCGACCTAGGGAAGGGAAGCGATGGCGGCAGGAAAGCCCCTTCTTGTCTCACCTCAGGCAGTCAAACCAGACACACTAGCTCAATACCCCGGCTGGATGCACCCAGGAAAGAGGCCCTGATATAATTACGCTTCAGTTTGAGTGTTGTTGTTGTTTAGTCGTTTAGTCGTGTCCGACTCTTCGTGACCCCATGGACCAGAGCACGCCAGGCACTCCTGTCTTGCACTGCCTCCCGCAGTTTGGTCAGACTCATGTTCGTAGCTTCGAGAACACTGTCCAGCCATCTCGTCCTTTGTCGTCCCCTTCTCCGAGTGCCCTCCATCTTTCCCAACATCAGGGTCTGTTCCAGGGAGTCCCCTTCTCCGAGTGCCCTCCATCTTTCCCAACATCAGGGTCTTTTCCAGGGAGTCCCCTTCTCCTAGTGCCCTCCATCTTTCCCAACATCAGGGTCTGTTCCAGGGAGTCCCCTTCTCCTAGTGCCCTCCATCTTTCCCAACATCAGGGTCTGTTCCAGGGAGTCCCCTTCTCCTAGTGCCCTCCATCTTTCCCAACATCAGGGTCTGTTCCAGGGAGTCCCCTTCTCCGAGTGCCCTCCATCTTTCCCAACATCAGGGTCTTTTCCAGGGAGTCCCCTTCTCCTAGTGCCCTCCATCTTTCCCAACATCAGGGTCTGTTCCAGGGAGTCCCCTTCTCCGAGTGCCCTCCATCTTTCCCAACATCAGGGTCTTTTCCAAGGATTCTTCTCTTCTCATGAGGTGGCCAAAGTCTTGGAGCCTCAGCTTCAGGATCTGTCCTTCCAGTGAGCACTCAGGGCTGATTTCCTTAAGAATGGAGAGGTTTGATCTTCTTGCAGTCCATGGGACTCTCAAGAGTCTCCTCCAGCACCACAATTCAAAAGCATCAATTCTTCGGCGATCAGCCTTCTTGATGGTCCAGCTCTCACTTCCATACATCACTACTGGGAAAACCATAGATTTAACTATACGGACCTTCGTCGGCAAGGTGATGTCTCTGCTTTTGAAGATGCTGTCTAGGTTTGTCATTGCTTTTCTCCCGAGAAGCAGGCGTCTTTTAATTTCGGGACTGCTGTCACCATCTGCAGTGATCAAGGAGCCCAAGAAAGTCAAATCTCTCACTGCAGTTTGAGTACTTTCAGTTTAAGTACTCCGCAGACCCATTTGGAACGGATTGATCCACTTTCCATTACTTTCAATGGGAAAGTTCGCTTCAGGTTAAGTACAGACTTCCGGAACCAATTGTGTACTTAAACCGAGGTACCACTATAGTGGTTAGAGTGGGGGTCAGCAAACTTTTTCAGCAGGGGGTCAGTCCACTGTCCCTCAGACCATATGGGGGGCCAGACTATATTTGGGGGGTGGGTGAACAAATTCCTATGCCCCACAAATAACCCAGAGGTGCATTTTAAACAAAAGGATACATTCTAGTCATGTAAAAACACGCTGATTCCATAGCTGCCAAGTACCCCGTTTTCCCCGGGAAACCCCCATTTTTACTTACCTTTTCCCGGTGGTCCCCCGTATCACTTTGTCTCCCGTTTTTCTCCGTTAGTTTCTCCTGCCGGCGGCCATTATTTTTTTCTGATTTGCCCTTCTATGGGCACAAAAAAATGGCCGCCGCCGGCTTCAAAAGTAGCTTCTATGCATGACCGGAAGTGCATAGACACGACTTCCGGTGTCGCCCCGCCCATCTATGGGCACAAAAAATGGCCGCCGCCGACACCGGAAGTCGCGTCAACGCACTTCCGGTCATGTGTAGAAGCTACTTTTGAAGCCGGCGGCGGCCATTTTGGGTGCCCATAGAAGGGCAAAGCGACGTCGACGCAACTTCCGGTGTCGCACGCCTGCCGGTCCCGGATTCTGCAGTCCGGGACTTGGAAGGTAAGACTGGAGCTTCCTCTGAAGGGGCTCATAAATTGAATTCCACCCCTTATTTAGAACACCATAA
The DNA here is from genome assembly GCF_963506605.1 of Zootoca vivipara. NCBI lineage: Eukaryota > Metazoa > Chordata > Lepidosauria > Squamata > Lacertidae > Zootoca > Zootoca vivipara. Next base: position 429,055 of record NC_083294.1, on the reverse strand, counting down.
CTAAGTTTCTAGTCCATAGGTTTTTAATGCTGGGTGCTACCTTGATAATTCATTTCACTTTTAAATTCGGGGTGTAAGCTTTTGAAATAATCTAAGGATGTCTGGAAAGGAGCAAGGTGCAGTGGGGGGGGGTTAGCCATGGGGCAGCCCCCCCAACCTCCCGGGTTTGTGATGAAATTCCAGGCTTTCATCCTGATGATCCACAGATTGATTCAGCCACTACCGTTGCCCCTTCCCCTCGTCCCCACTTCGAGTGCTCCAGGCTAAGTGAGCCTTTGGCTGAATCCAGCTGCATCGCTCCCCAGATGTCCTCAGCTTCCTGCCCTTTTGCCCTAAGCAAGTTTCCAAAACCTTGCTTTGATGGTTTGCTCCAGGCTTGTTGCCACAAATTGGGGCGGGCGTTATAAATTGCCAAAAAAAAGAGAGGACAGTTAGACTTGAAACTATTGCAAATTTTCCACCCACAGGCTGATGTCAGTGGAGGAGGAGTTGAAAAAAGATCACGCAGAAATGCAGGCGGCTGTGGACTCCAAGCAGAAGATCATAGACGCACAGGTAAGTGCCTGCGAGCGAAGCTCACCTGGAGCACCTGTCACCCAGGAAGGCACACATTTTGGTCCTATAGCACCAAGCAGCTCCAGAGTTGAATCATAGAATTGTAGAGTTGGAAGAGACCCCAAGGGCCATCCAGTCCAACCCCCTGCCAAGCAGGAAACACCACCCAAGCATTCTTGACATATGCCTGTCAAGCCTCTGCTTAAAGACCTCCAAAGGAGGAGACTCCGCCACACTCCTTGGCAGCAAATTCCACTGCCGAACAGCTCTTACTGTCAGGAAGTTCTTCCTAATGTTGAGGTGGAATCTTCTTTCTTGAGGTTTGGATTCATTGCTCCGTGTCTGCTTCTCTGGAGCAGCAGAAAACAACCTTTCTCCCTCCTCCATATGACATCCTTTCATATATCTGAACATGGCTATCATATCACCCCTTCACCTTCTCTTCTCCAGGCTAAACATACCCAGCTCCCTAAGCCGTTCCTCATAAGGCATCGTTTCCAGGCCTTTGACCATTTTGGTTGCCCTCTTCTGGACACGTTCCAGCTTGTCAGTATCCTTCTTGAACTGTGGTGCCCAGAACTGGACACAGTACTCCAGGTGAGGTCTGACCAGAGCAGATTACAGTGGTACTATTATTTCCCTAGATCTAGATGCTATACTCCTATTGATGCAGCCCAGAATTGCATTGGCTTTTTGAGCTGCTGCATCACACTGCTGACTCACGTCAAGTTTGTGGTCTACCAAGACTCCTAGGTCCTTTTCACATGTACTGCTCTTAAGCCAGGTGTCACCCATCCTGTATTTGTGCCTTTCATTTCTTTTGCCCAAGTGTAGTTTCTCCTTGTTCAAATTCATCTTGTTTGCTTTGGCCCAGTTGTCTAATCTGTTAAGGTCATTCGGAAGTGTGATCCTGTCCTCTGGGGTATTAGCCACCGCTCCCAATTTGGTGTCGTCTGCAAACTTGCTCAGGATGCCCTCAAGCCCATCATCCAAGTCATCCAAGTTGTCTAATCTGTTAACACACACCTCAAGGGCAGTTATTTATTAAACACACAGCTTGGGGTTGTCCATCAGTTCAAGAATTTTGAGATTCTTAATGTTCTGCGATGGGAGTCTGAGGGCCACATCACCACCTTTCCAGCATCTCCAGGGGCCGTATGCCAGCAGTGGCCCAGTTGGCAGGTATATGGAGTGTGTACGCACAGGCGCACATAGTGGGATGCAGATCTCTCCCCATCCTGCCTGCTCAGTCTCCTCTTTGCTTCCTCTTTCCTCACTTCCTGACAGTAAGAGCTGTTTGGCAGTGGGATTTGCTGCCAAGGAGTGTGGTGGAGTCTCCTTCTTTGGAGGTCTTTAAGCAGAGGCTTGACAGGCATATGTCAAGAATGCTTTGATGGCGTTTCCTACTCGGCAGGGGGTTGGACTGGATGGCCCTCGTGGTCTCTTCCAACTCTACGATTCTATGATTCTATGGATTTTCTTTTTTAAAACCCTTTTGCATTTGGAGTTCTATGTCCGATTCTGGTGGCCCCACCTCAAAAAAAAAACTGGGAAAGGTCTGGGAAAGAACAGCAGAAATGATCGAAGGGATGGAGGGAAACACACCCCCCCACTGCCACCACCACCACCCAATGAGGAAAGGCCGCGGGATTTGGTTTTGAGAGAAAGTGAGTAAAAGGTGGCATGATAGAAGTGTATAAAATCATATATTGCATGCAGAAAGCAGAGAGAAGCAAGTTTTCCTCGCTGTCTCAAAACATTAGAACTTGTGGATACCCAATGAAGCTGAGTTGTGGGACATTCAGGACGGAGAAAAGGGAGAACTCCTTCATGCAATGCAGAGTTAAAGCATGGCAATCGCTTCCCCAGGAGGCAGCGATGGCCACTAACGTGGACGGCTTCAAAGGGGAGTGGACACATTCATGGGGAAGGATAAAGTGATCCATGGGTACAAGCCAGCGTAACTATGTTCCGCGAGAAGAGGGGGCTGAACTAGTTGGGCCGCTGAGCTGGTGCAGCAAGCCATAGCTGCCAAGTACCCCGTTTTCCCCGGGAAACCCCCGTTTTTACTTACCTTTTCCCGGTTGTCCCCCGTATCACTTTGTCTCCCGCTTTTCTCCGTTATTTTCTCCTGCCGGCGGCCATTATTATTTTTCTGATTTGCCCTTCTATGGGCACAAAAAAATGGCCGCCGGCGGCTTCAAAAGTAGCTTCTACGCATGACCGGAAGTGCATAGACACGACTTCCGGTGTCGCCCCACCCATCTATGGGCACAAAAAATTGTGGCCGCCGCCGACACCGGAAGTCGCGTCGACGCACTTCCGGTCATGCGTAGAAGCTCCTTTTGAAGCCGCCGCCGGCCATTTTGGGTGCCCATAGAAGGGCAAAGCGACGTCGGCGCAACTTCCGGTGTCACACGGCTGCCGGTCCCGGATTCTGCAGTCCGGGACTCGGAAGGTAAGACCCCAGGATTTGACTTGGTGAGAGGCAGCTCCCCCTGTTCCAATGCTGGTCTCTTTTTCTCTCTCTCTCTCCCTCTCTCTCTGTTTTGTCTTTTCTCTCTCTCCCCCTTCCGCTGCAGGAAAAGCGCATCGCCTCCCTGGACGCAGCCAATGCCCGGCTCATGAGCGCCCTCACCCAGCTGAAAGAGAGGTACAGCTCGCAGACCCGTAATGGGATCTCCCCTACCAACCCGACTAAATTGCAGATTACCGAGAACGGCGAATTCCGAAACAGCAGCAATTGTTAAGCCGGTGGGAGTTGGCGGCTGCTGTTGCTGAGGGAGATTGAGAGGAGAGGAGAGAGGAAGGAGAGGAGAGGAGGAAGGAGGAGGAGGAGGAGGAGAGAAAGAGAGGACAGCCCGGGGAGAGAGAGAGCAGCGGCGGCAGCAGCAGCAGCGGCAGGAAGGGTGAGCCACCACGTTGCAAGGGTGCTTGGTGCTTCCTACCCGCCCACCGCCCCCCCGAGTGGGGGGAGGAAAGAGAGAACCCCACAGCCCTCTTTCACCAAAGACGGGGAGCCCCGATGTCCCCCCAGCCCGACCCCGAGTTCGAGGGACGGGGAGACGGAGAGGAGATCGCCGGCCGTGCGGAGCAGATCGTTGCAGGGAGGAGAGTCACCGCCCTTTCCTACTTCCTGAAGGACGCGCCTCGGGAGCCCGCTAGAGGCCGAGGGACAAGCTAGCAGGACTTGCGCGAAAGGTTGCAGGACCAAACCGCCGCCCGCCCGCCACGGGGCCCAGCTGCGTCGCTGGGGAGCCCTGCCCTGCTGCGCTGGGGAGTTCTCTCTAGCTGCGTCCCGCTGCCGGCCATCGCCCGTTGCTGCCTCTGCTTTGGGATTCGCCCTGGCCTCTCCTCACAGGCGTAGCTCATTCCCCAGGAGGGCCGAGAGGATGAATGGAAGCCCCACCTCCAGATTATGCTCCACCTGTAGAAGGAGGCAGGGTGTCAGAATTCCACACAGGCGTCGGGAGGTGTCCTTCAAGCTATGCCTCCACACAGAGCGGGATGGGGTGGGGTTCCAGGATGACCTCTGCAGTAGCCAGCGATCAGAGTGCTCATAGCTCAGTGGCAGGTCACCTGCTTTGCATGCAGAAGCTTCCCAGGCCAGTCACCCAGTAAAGGTAAAGGGACCCCTGACCATTAGGTCCAGTCGTGACCGACTCTGGGGTTGCGGCGCTCATCTCGCGTTAATGGCCGAGGGAGCCGGCGTACATGTGGCCATCGTGACAAAGCCGCTTCTGGCGAACCAGAGCAGCGCACGGAAACGCCGTTTACCTCCCCGCTGTAGCGGCCCCTATTTATCTACTTGCACTTTGACGTGCTTTCGAACTGCTAGGTTGGCAGGAGCGCTAGGTTGGCAGGAGCACCCCAAAGGGCTAGGTAATAGATGACCGCAGAGCCCCATTTCTGCGTGAGAGTACTGAGAAGTGGTCTGATTCAGTTGAAAGCAGCTTCCTCCATTCCTAAGGCAACATATCTAATCCTATATAATAATGTGCAAATGTCTCTGCGTCCAGATTCCCTGTGTCCCTGTGTCCGCGCTACTGCACATGTGCCCCACGAACACAGGGATTGGACGCAGAGACTTGACGCACGCACGCACGCACACACACACACACCCTCCCCACCCCTCTGCCTACCGTTTCCCTCGCAGTCCTCAGAAGAATCGCGGCCTTCTCCTGGGCGCCCGCTGGCCAGCTGGGCTCAGCGGAGCGCCCCGACGAAGCGGCGGCCGTGGGAGGGGCCAATCGCCCCCCCCACGCGCCAGCGCCGCCAAAAAAGGCTGAATGCTCTAGCGCCCGTTTATTAAACGGGCTGGATGACACTAGTATATGTATAAAGTACCTGGAGGGTGGCTGGGCCATTCGTTTGGGGGGGGGCCCTCTGCCATGCTGGAGACAAGGCTCTGCGCTAAGTCATAACCTGCCCACAAACACATGATCTCACTCACCAGCTTGGGTACATTGTCCCTCTCGCTAGCTAAGCTGCCTTGGGCTTGCCTACCGCTGGCAAGGTAAATTATCCTTGTAAAAGGTAAAGGTAAAGGGACCCCTGACCATTAGGTCCAGTCGTGACCGACTCTGGGGTTGCGGCGCTCATCTCGCATTATTGGCCGAGGGAGCCGGCGTACAGCTTCCAGGTCATGTGGCCAGCATGACAAAGCCGCTTCTGGCGAACCAGAGCAGCGCACGGAAACGCCGTTTACCTTCCCGCTGTAGCGGTCCCTATTTATCTACTTGCATTTTGACCTGCTTTTGAACTGCAAGGTTGGCAAGGAGCTGGGACCGAGCAACGGGAGCTCACCCCGTCACAGGGATTCGAACCGCCGACCTTCTGATCAGCAAGCTCTAGGCTCAGTGGTTTAACCCACAGCGCCACCTGGGTCCCCAAATTACCCTTGTAGACAGGGATAACTTTCTGAGAAACGGCACACTGCAGAAGTTTCCCTTAGCATTGTGGTTTCTGCCAGCCTCGGCTGCCCAGGCAGTGCCCATGTCTGGCCCAAGTCTCTGCATGGCTTCAGTTGGCTTGAAGCTTCAGTTGGGTTCCCTTGTGGTCCAGAACTGCTGGACCGAAAACTGGGACACTGGAGCAAAAAGTCCGAGAGGCAGCATTTATTGGCCTGCCTTGCTCCAGATTGTGCCAACTCAGTGAACCCTTGTGGTGATGGACTGTAACGGTAGCTCATTGGCAGAGCACGCAGGAGGTTCTGGGTTCAATCCCTGGGCAGATCGGCAGATGGGTGGAGAAAGCTAGTTCTTAGCTTAGTGGACAGAGCACCTGCTTTGCATGTTAAGCGCACCCCGGTTCAACCCCCGAAAACATGTCTAAGGTAGGGCTGGGAAGGAAACCCAGGAGAGCTGCTGCCAATCAGTGCAGACAGCACTGAGCTAGACTGGCACATGCATAGCTGCCAAGTACCCCGTTTTCCCCGGGAAACCCCCGTTTTTACTTACCTTTCCCCGGCGGTCCCCCGTATCACTTTGTCTCCCGTTTTTCTCCGTTATTTTCTCCTGCCCGGCGGCCATTATTTTTTTTTCTGATTTGCCCTTCTATGGGCACAAAAAACGGCCGCCGCCGGCTTCAAAAGTAGCTTCTACGCATGACCGGAAGTGCATAGACACGACTTCCGGTGTCGCCCCGCCCGTCTATGGGCACAAAAAATGGCCGCCGCCGGAAGTCGCGTCGACGCACTTCCGGTCCTGTGTAGAAGCTGCTTTTGAAGCCGCCGGCGGCCATTTTGGGTGCCCATAGAAGGGCAAAGCGACGTCGACGCAACTTCCGGTGTCACACGGCTGCCGGTCCCGGATTCTGCAGTCCGGGACTTGGAAGGTAAGGCACATGGCCTGACTCAGCCCAAGGCACATGACAGAGTGCCAGGAGGTTGTTGAGATGCGGTAGGGCCAGAAGACCAGCTCCTGCTGCTAGTTGTCTATAAACTATAAGAGTGTGCAAGGCCAAGTGCAATGTAAAATACATAGAGGCAGATCCGCGCTTCCTGTCCCCCAACCTTTTCATTGGACAAGTGGGGGAAATCGAGGCATTAATGATGTGCCATTAATGATGCAGAACAACAATGCCCCATGTTCCTCTTTGCAGATCTGCCAACTTAGGTTAAGGTATCCATTTGCAGGAAGCTCTCTCGGCTACACTTTAGCATCATAGAATCCTAGAGTTGGAAGAGACCACGAGGGCCATCCAGTCCAACCCCCTGCCAGGCAGGAAACGCCATCCAAGCATTCTTGACATATGCCTGTCAAGCCTCTGCTTCAAGACCTCCAAAGAAGGAGACTCTGCCACACTCCTTGGTAGCAAATCCCACTGCCGAACAGCTCTTACTGTCAGGAAGTTCTTCCTAATCATAGAATCGTAGAGTTGGAAGAGACCACGAGGGCCATCCAGTCCAACCCCCTGCCAGGCAGGAAACACCATCCAAGCATTCTTGACGTATGGCTGTCAAGCCTCTGCTTCAAGACCTCCAAAGAAGGAGACTCCACCACCCTCCTTGGTAGCAAATCCCACTGCCGAACAGCTCTTACTGTCAGGAAGTTCTTCCTAATGTTGAGGTGGTGGTTTCACTTCAGATGGGCAGCATTCCCCCCACGCACCCCCAAACCTACACACACACACACATTCTCTCTCTCTCTCTCTCTCTCTCTCTCTCTCTCTCTCTCTTTTCTGGCCTAGTTGAGCTTTCTGGAGGTTTGTTAGTGGAAAGGGTTGTGTTGCGTGAAGCTTTTTGCTGCTGCGGACGGCGTCGCCGCTAAACAGCCGGACGAGGAGGACAAAGAAGGAGGGGTGGGGAACCGGCCTCCCAGAAGCATGAAGATCGGTAACTGTTCTCTCTTTTCTTCCACAGTCTGCGTTAGGAATAAAAACAGTCCAAAAAAATAAACCCCCAAGCAGTCCAGTTTCTGGAGTACTATCCCGTTTTAATGGGGAGTGGAGCAAGGACGGCAGCTTTCCGAGAAAAAAAATTGCCTCCCCCTGTCAGGATCGCCATCAGCCCGGGATTAGTGGTTCCTAACTAACCCCTGGTTCCTAAGCAGCATCATGGCGGGGGCGGGGGGGCGGGTGCTGTGCTTACTAACCTCCAACCGGCTTATCACAGCGGTGGGCGGATCAAAGCGTCGGGGAGCCGGGGAGCCCCTCTTTAAAGAGAACGTGTTCCATGGACGGGCAAGTCTCGGAAGAACTGGGACTTCCCTGAATTCCTCGTGGCTCCAACATGGCTTTGTGCTGCCCCACACACCAAGCCCGTAGGTCCGGCGCGAGCCCTCAGAAACGTGGACCGTGACGAGAACGAACTTCTCCCCTCGCCCCGCACCCCCCACCCCAGGAGATGTGGTTTCAAATCTATATATCCTCTGTGTGCCAAGAAGGACCTGTTTGTTTGATCGAACTATCTGACCCAGGTATTTGAAGCAACTAACCTGCTCTATGGGAATACCATGGATTGACCACGAATTAGGTTTTGCTCGAGCAGCAAAGACCATTATTTGGGTCTTGGCATGATTAAGGTGGAGCTTGTGTTGGGTCACGTACAGTGGAACCTCGGTTTATGAACACCTCGGTTTATGAATTTTCGGTTTATGAACACCTCGGTTTATGAATTTTCGGTTTATGAACGCCGCGGACCCATCTGGAACGGATTAATTCCCTTTCCATTACTTTCAATGGGAGAGTTCGCTTCAGTTTATGAACGCTTCAGTTGATGAACAGACTTCCGGAACCAATTACACCCATGTTTCAGTTTATGAACGCTTCGGTTTAAGTACTTCGCGGACCCGTCTGGAACGGATTAATCCACTTTCCATTACTTTCAATGGGAAAGTTCACTTCAGTTTATGAACGGTTACTCCGTGGACCGTCTGGAACGGATTAATCCACTTTCCCTTACTTTCAATGGGAAAGTTCGCTTCAGTTTATGAACGCTTCAGTTTATGAACAGACTTCCGGAGCCAATTGTGTTCATAAACCGAGGTACCACTGTGTTCATGAAGAGCTCGAAGCATCCCCCTTAACCCAATGGGGGAGGTAGCTAAGAAGGCGGCGTCATCCGCACACAGGGGGACATTCAAGGCTCGACCTGCTAATTTTGGCGGGTGGAAAACAGCATTGGTCATATGGGCCACTAGTGAGTTAATATAGAAATTAAACAGGGCAGGGGCAAGCAGGCAAGCAAGCAGCCCTGTCTTACCCCTCTAGTGGTGGCAACCGGATTAGAGACTAGCCCCTTGCCATCTAGCCTAATTCTCAGGAAGGTGTTTGTATGCAAATTCATAATCAGCAAAAGGAGGCGGCGGTCGATAGACGTCGCTGCCAGCTTCGGCCATAGCTGGTTCCTGGGGATCAGATCAAAGGCCTGCCTAAAGTCGATAAAGGCGACATGGAGGGCTTTTAGGCCTTTGCCAGCAAATCTAATTTGAAAACTTGCAGCCCTATTTTAAGATTCCACTTAAACATTAGGAAGAACTTCCTGACAGTAAGAGCTGTTCGGCAGTGGGATTTGCTGCCAAGGAGCGTGGAAATTGATTGATTTGCTGCCAAATTGATTGATTTGCTGCCAAGGAAATTGATTTGCTGCCAAGGAGCGTTGGGAAAGATTGAGGGCACTAGGAGAAGGGGACGACAGAGGACAAGATGGTTGGACAGTGTTCTCGAAGCTACGAACATGAGTTTGACCAAATTGCGGGAGGCAGTGCAAGACAGGAGTGCCTGGCGTGCTCTGGTCCATGGGGTCACGAAGAGTCGGACACGACTAAACGACTAAACAACAACAACAACAACAGCCCTATTTTACAATGCCCCAAGAGTCCATAAGGGCCGCCAGAACAGTCTGTGGCCTCAGACAATCAGGTTTTTTTTGGTGCACCCTGATCTCCGCAAGGGGTGCGGGCGAAGCACTAGCATAAAACGAGCAACCGCTGAACGTGTGAACCGTAAGGATTTCCTGCCTCCTTATACTTGCCCCCAACCCCGCAAAAAACCAAAAACATGCCACCAAGTCACCTGTGCGGGTGGGGAAAAAGATGGAACAGATCATGTCCCAGAATGAGATCCGTCCCAATAATGAGCCCCGTGGAAGTATTGCAAGTTTTCTCGGTATAAGATTTTAAACGCAGGACGCATCGCCCCTGGCAGGAATCCCTCTTTGCGAGAACTTTTTTGTGGGGGTGGGGGGGTGGGGGTTGTGAACATTTTGAATGTGCGCCTTTTAAAATGCCAGGGAGGAGTTCATAGAATCCTAGAGTTGGAAGAGACCCCAAGGGCCATCCAGTCCAACCCCCTGCCGAGCAGGAAACACCATCCAAGCATTCTTGACATATGGCTGTCAAGCCTCTGCTTCAAGACCTCCAAAGAAGGAGGCTCCACCACGCTCCTTGGCAGCAAATCCCACTGCCGAACAGCTCTTACTGTCAGGAAGTTCATAGAATCCTAGAGTTGGAAGAGACCAGAAGGGCCATCCAGTCCAACCCCCTGCCGAGCAGGAAACACCATCCAAGCATTCTGGACACATGCCTGTCAAGCCTCTGCTTCAAGACCTCCAAAGGAGGAGGCTCCACCACGCTCCTTGGCAGCAAATCCCACTGCCGAACAGCTCTTACTGTCAGGAAGTTCATAGAATCCTAGAGTTGGAAGAGACCAGAAGGGCCATCCAGTCCAACCCCCTGCCGAGCAGGAAACACCATCCAAGCATTCTTGACACATGCCTGTCAAGCCTCTGCTTCAAGACCTCCAAAGGAGGAGGCTCCACCACGCTCCTTGGCAGCAAATCCCACTGCCGAACAGCTCTTACTGTCAGGAGGTTCTTCCTAATGTTTAAGTGGAATCTTAAGTGGAGTTCTAGTGGGGAGTGGTCCTATAGGCACTTTTGGAGCAGCTCCGCCCATAGCCCACCCCCTTGCTTTAGGTTTGCAGGGTGGGGGGGGGTCTGTTGTTGCGGAGAAGAGGCCCTGTTGCCCGGGCACCTCTAGTACCCAAATCTTCCAGTTCTGCACTTGCACGCAGAGGTTGATACGCCCGTTGGTCTATGCGGGTGGAAGCTTAACAGGTGACCCCCTCCTGGCACCCCCCCTCTCTTTGACACAGCTCTCGTGCTCAATGGGGATGTTTTAACAGGGTTTGGTTTCCCTGCAGAAGAGGAAGCTGGTCCTTGGGGAGGGGTTGGTCCTTCCCAGCAGTTTGCAGTCATCTCCCCACCCCACCCCCACCCCCCCCCCCACCCCCCGAGGATCAAGGCTCAGCAAACGGACCCCAAACTCCATGCAACCTCTCTCCACTGGCTGCTCCCGCTGTCCTTCCTGAAGCTGTGTGAAAGGCACAAGGGGCAACAGTTTGCCACCAACCAAACCCTCTTCCGCCCCCTCCGCCCTCCCTGCTTGGTTTAATTTCTGCCCTCCCGACGGTGTGCGTCCACCGTGCAGAAAAGAGACACGGCCCCGGAGCCGTTCTTCCTCGTTCTCGAGCTTTCTGCTGTAAGAACTTGTTATATAATGCAAACAATCTGTAAGTCTTTTTTATTAATATTATTATTGTTGTTATTATTATTATTATTATTGATGATGATGATAATACACAGATCTTTATGACTAGAAATTGTACAGGTTCTCTTTTGTAAGCCAACAAAGATGTTCTCGAGTGTGTGATTGTATAACGTGCCATTTTTTTGCCTAACGGCTGTACAAAGCAATTTCCGGTTCCGATTGGTGTGGCTGCTTTGGCCGAGATCGCCGGTCTGCTGTTAACTGGCTGCGTCCCACAGAGGCGTGGAAATGGGGCTCACGCGGCCACCAAGTTCAGATTGCCATTGTAGCTCTTAATGGGCGGAAGAACCCAGCTCCTAGTTTTGCCATCGGTGGTTGGCTCTGCGATCCACTGGATCCTGGGAATGCGGGGAGGGAAAATGAGATATTCCTTGTTCCAGTCCAGCCTCCCAATTCCAGATTGCAAGAATCATAGAATCATAGAGCTGGAAGAGACCACAAGGGTCATCCAGTCCAACCCCCTGCCGAGCAGGAAACACCATCAAAGCATTCTTGACATATGCATAGCTGCCAAGTTATCCCTTATTTTAAGGGATTTTCCCTTATGCTGAATAGGCTTCCTCACGAGAAAAGGGAAAACTTGGCAGCTATGCATATGCCTGTCAAGACTCTGCTTAAAGACCTCCAAAGGAGGAGACTCCACCACACTCCTTGGCAGCAAATTCCACTGCCGAACAGCTCTCACTGTCAGGAAGTTCTTCCTAATGTTGAAGTAGAATCATAGAGAATCATAGAGTTGGAAGAGACCACAAGGGTCATCCAATCCAACCCCCTGCCAGGCAGGAAACACCATCGAAGCATTCTTGACATATGCCTGTCAAGCCTCCGCTTAAAGACCTCCAAAGGAGGAGACTCCACCACACTCCTTGGCAGCAAATCCCACTGCCGAACAGCTCTTACTGTCAGGAAGTTCTTCCTAATGTTGAGGTAGAATCATATAGAATCATAGAGTTGGAAGAGACCACAAGGGTCATCCAGTCCAACCCCCTGCCGAGCAGGAAACACCATCAAAGCTTTCTTGACATATGCCTGTCACGCCTCCGCTTAAAGACCTCCAAAGAAGGAGACCAAAGAGATCAAGGGGTTTTCCGAGCAGGGCCTAATCTGCAGATAAATCATCGAGGTATGGCACCGTTTGTTTATTTGTTCATTTATCTATTTAATTCTCGGCCTGCCAAATCCCCCGAAAGGGGCAGTCTGGATTAAATGGGAGGAAAAGGCAGGATCTTGTTTCAGTGCCGTTTATGTCCTCTATGACAGGGGTTCCCAACAAAATTTTCCCGAGGACCCCTCATCGAGCCGCTATTGTGACAAGGACCCCCATTAATTCCTAATCCTAAATCTAATTCCTAATTCCTAATCTAATTTTTCCAGTAAGCTTAACACTGATCTTGGAAGGGTTAGGTTCAAGGGACGCCGGCGATTTAGGTTCAAGATCGGTTCGAGAGTCACTGACTTACTCGCTTGAACATCAAATGCATTATCTTCCTCTTCATCTGTAGGCCTTTGTCGTTTGAGCGAACCCCTTTTTAACCAACGGTCCATTTTCAACTACGCGAACTGTCGCTTCCGCGAAAAACAACGCTTTGTTTACAAGCACTACTGTTTTGCCAAGAGGCAGCGCGCGCCAGGGAGGGGAATGGAGAAGACAGGGGACCTGCGCGGTAGCGCACCAATGAAGCCGGCGCGCGCAAAGCATCTTGGGGAGGTGAGCGTGAGTACCGTGTTTCTCACATTTTAAGACGTGCCTATAAAATAAGCCATGGCACGATTTTCATGCTTTGAAAAAATATAAGACATACCCCGAAAATAAGCCGTAGTGCTACCGTAAGTGCAGTTCTGGAGGGCCTCGCCAAAATACCCAGCAGCGCGCGCCATGTGGAGCTCCGAGCCAGCGGGACCCAGCTGAAGCGCTGACAAAGCCTCAATCGTCCTGTGCTGGGAAACGTCGTGGCTGTGGGGTGGTGGAGGTTACTCTGGCTACCCGGCGCTGCTCCTTTCACCCTACGCTGTTCGTGGCGTGCAGCAGCAGCAAACTGGAAGGGACAGTCGCTCCACGTGGAGCCATAACTTGCCTTTCTCTTTTGTCGTGTAGCGCCAGCGATTATTCCCCTCCCCGCTCTCTCTCCCCTCCTCCCTTCCTTTCCCCTTGGCATGGAACCCGCTGAAGCGCCGACAAAGCTCCCGGCAGCGCCGCGCAGAGCGCCCCGAGCCGTAGCAGGAGTGGGTGAGGGTAACGGAAGTCGGAAGTGGTGTGTCTGCCGCGCGCCTTTCCTCTATGGGTGCCGCGGAGGGAACCTCCTGGTGGAATTGCGCTTGCCCCTGGCTTTGCATGGAGTGCTGCCGAGCGGGTGAAGCCTGGGACGCCCCGGGAGGGAGCGGGAGGCGGCGGCGCCTGCGGTGGAGACAGGAACGGGACGGCGGAGAGGCCGAGAGCCACGGTGCTCCTCCTGCGGCTCAGGGCTCTCTGTGCAGCGCTGCCGGGAGCTTTGTCGGCGCTTCAGCGGGTCCCGCTGGCTCGGGGCTCCATGTGGCGCACGCTGCTGGGTGCTTTGTTGGCACTTGAGCAGCAGCAGCAACTTACTGGTTAGTAAAAAAATATAAAATAAGACACCCCCCCGAAAATAAGCCATAGGCTTATTTTCTTGAGTAAAAATAAATATAAGACATGTCTTAAAATGTGAGAAACACGGTAGAATGCGTGCGCTGCCTCTTTGCAAAACAGTAGTGTTTGTCAAGCGCCCCCTAACGGCATACAGCAGAACTACGGCCTCTAATTCTAGTTTTGCGCTAGACTCTGCTCATGCAGGAAGCGGCCCAAACAAAAAATCTGTTATCATACGAAATATATTTAAGATATTTTTTTTATTCTAATAGCATCTTGCGGACCCCTCTGGCATAGCTCGCGGGCCACCTGTTGGGAACCACTGCTCTATGAGTAGTGCCAAAAAGAGGAGAGCGGCCCCCCTTTTTCCTGCACTTCTCCCATAATAAACACCCGTCTGGGCTAAGCAAACTAAATTGGAGACATGGGTGGCTCGGAAGAGGCAAAGAACAAACGGGAGCCCCACACGCACAAGTTGCCCTCATCTTTGCTTTTCCCCTGGGGGTTGCGGCAGGCGGCGTGATAAGGGAGAGCAAGCGAACCCGGAGGCCACATGCAAAAGACCAAACTCCCGCCGTGAAAAAAGTATATCCTAGATCTTTGCCTGTTTGGATCAGGGGCCACGCCCTGGTGTCTATCAGGTGTGCGGTGCGATGCAGCTTCCAGTGTGGATTCTCTCAATCTGCTTCAGTTTATAAATAATAATAATAAATTTTTATTTATACCCCGCCCTCCCCAGTCAAAAACCGGGCTCAGGGCGGCTGACACCAACAGAATTACAATGAAACATAAAAACAATTAATTAAAACACAGTATTAAAATTTAAAGTGCAGCCTCATTTCAAGAGGTCCATAAATCCAAGCCACGAGGGAGGAAAAACACAGGGGTCAAGCTGAGTCTAATAACCCAAAGGCCAGGCGGAACAGCTCTGTCTTGCAGGCCCTGCGGAAAGATGACCAATCCCGCAGGGCCCTGGTCTCCTGGGAAAGAGCGTTCCACCAAGTTGGGGCCAATCCTGAAAAGGCCCTGGCTCTAGTAGAGGCCAATCTAGCCATCTTATGGCTCGGGATCTCCAGAATATTGTTGTTTGTGGACCTTAAGGTCCTCCGCGGGGCATACCAGGAGAGGCGGTCCCGTAGGCACGAGGCTCCCAAGCCGCATAGGGCTTTAAAGGTCAAACCCAGCACCTTAAACCTGATCCTGTACTCCACCGGGAGCCAGTGCGGCTGGTAAAGCACTGGATGAATGTGATCCCGCGGCCGGGACCCCGTCAGGAGCCTCGCCGCGGCATTCTGCGCCCGCTGGAGTTTCTGGGTCAGCTTTAAGGGCAGCCCCGCGTAGAGCGAATTACAATAGTGGAGTTGACTACTCTACCCTGCTTCAAAACCTTGACTTGCAAGTGGATCAGGTCGTCTCTAATGGAATTTGGTGGAGATACCAGATATTCTGCAGCGTGCACACATATCATAAATTGGGTACTAAAGTGAACATAGAATCATAGAATCATAGAGTTGGAAGAGACCCCAAGGGCCATCCAGTCCAACCCCCTGCCAAGCAGGAAGCACCATCAAAGCATTCCTGACAGATGGCTGTCAAGCCTCTGCTTAAAGACCTCCAAAGAAGGAGACTCCACCACACTCCTTGGCAGCAAATTCCACTGCCGAACAGCTCTTACTGTCAGGAAGTTCTTCCTAATGTTGAGGTGGAATTTTCTTTCTTGTAGTTTGAATCCGTTGCTCCGTGTCCGCTTCTCTGGAGCAGCAGAAAACAACCTTTCTCCCTCCTCTATATGACATCCTTTCCTATATTTGAACATGGCTATCATATCACCCCTTAACCTTCTCTTCTCCAGGCTAAACATACCCAGCTCCCTAAGCCGTTCCTCATAAGGCATCGTTTCCAGGCCTTGGACCATTTTGGTTGCCCTCTTCTGGACACGTTCCAGCTGGTCAGTATCCTTCTTGAACTGTGGTGCCCAGAACGGGACACAGTACTCCAGGTGAGGTCTGACCAGAGCAGAATACAGTGGTACTATTACTTCCCTAGATCTAGATGCTATACTCCTATTGATGCAGCCCAGAATTGCATTGGCTTTTTTAGCTGCTGCATCACACTGCTGACTCATGTCAAGTTTGTGGTTTGAGAACAATTACCAGACCTTTAGAAGGCATCTCAAGGCAGCCCTGTTTAGGGAAGCTTTTAATGTTTGATGGATTTCTGTATTTTAGAATTTCTGTTTTTTTTTGGAAGCCGCCCAGAGTGGCTGGGGGAACCCGGCCAGATGGGCGGGGTATAAATAATAAATTATTATTATTATTATTATTATTACCAAGACTCCTAGATCCTTTTCACATGTACTGCTCTCAAGCCAGGTGTCGCCCATCCTGTATTTTGTGCCTTTCATTTTTTTTGCCCAAGTGTAGTACTTTACATTTCTCCTTGTTAAAATTCATCTTGTTTGCTTTGGCCCAGTTGTCTAATCTGTTAAGGTCATTCTGAAGTGTGATCCTGTCCTCTGGGGTGTTAGCCACCCCTCCCCATTTGGTGTCATCTGCAAACTTGCTCAGGATGCCCTCAAGCCCATCATCCAAGTCAGGAGTTTGCATTTGTGTCAAACAAACAAACAAAAAAATCACGACAGTAGAAAGAGTCTGATCTGGTTGAGTTCCACTATGTACAACCCAGCTCACAAGCACATGACCCGATTTGTTTCAAGGGGAAGGACAGCTGCGCAGTGGGGAAAGGAACGGGACAGAGATGTTGGTCACCTGCTCTGGAACAAGTGGAAAACCCCACAGGCACCAGGGCTTTGTCTGTTTCTGGTTGATTTCCATGGGCCCTTCAGCCACTTTATCCAGCTTCACAGGCAGCCGCTCAACTACACTCTGCCTGCGCCACCAAACTGCAAAATCCCGCTGGGGAAGGCAGCTAATCCAGGCAGAACTGTTGTGTGTTTGTCATTGAAACACGATTTTAAAAAATCCTTCAGTAGCACCTTAAAGACCAACTAGGTTTTCGTTTTGGTATGAGCTTTCGTGTGCATGCGCACTTCTTCAGATACACTTGAAACAGAAGTTTCAGACACAGAGGGTGGTGGGGGTGGGTGGGAATGGGTGATGGGCTGGTGGGAGTGGTAAACCTGTAGATGGCTGTTAACGACTGCTGATGACTGCAATTAGTCCCGGGGGGGGGGGGAAGCAAGGGCTGAGGCGCTAAAGAAAGCTTGATCATGCATAATGAGATAAGAATCCGATGTCCTTATTCATCCCAGGTGGCTCCATGGTTTGAAGCTTGGTAATGAGTTCCAATTCAGCAACTTCTCTTTCCAGTCTGTAGCACCTTAGAGACCAACTAAGTTTGTCATAGGTGTGAGCTTTCGTGTGCATGCACACTTCTTCGGATACACTGAAACAGAAGTCACCAGACCCTTATGTATAGTCAGAGGGTGGGGAGGGGTATTACTCAGAAGGGGAGTGGGAACGGGTGATTGGCGGATAGGAGTGGTAAACCTGTTGATGACTGTGAACGACTGTTAACAACTGCAATTGGTCTTGCAGGAAAAAGCAAGGGGTGAGATGGCTAAAGAAAGCTTGATCATGTATAATGAGATAAGAATCCAGTGTCCTTATTCAGACCAGGTCTCTCCATGGTTTTAAGCTTGTTCAGTCTGTTCCTGAAATTTCTCTGTAATAAAACAGCTGCTTTGAGATATTGTATAGAATGACCTGGGAGATTGAAGTGTTCTCCTACTGGTTTCACCCATTCCCACCCACCCCCTTATATATATATAAGGGTCCGACGCTTCTGTTTCAAGCAACTTCTCTTTTTCCAGTCTGTTCCTGAAATTTCTCCGTAATAAAACAGCTGCTTTGAGATCTTGCATAGAATGTCCTGGGAGATTGAAGTGTTCTCCTACTGGTTCCACCCATTCCCACCCACCCCCTTATATATATATATAAGGGTCCGACGCTTCTGTTTCAAGTGTATCTGAAGAAGTGTGCATGCACACGAAAGCTCATACCAAAATAAAAACTTAGTTGGTCTTGAAGGTGCTACTGAAGGAATGTTTTTTTATTTTGCCTCGACTCAGACCAACACGGCTACCTACCTGTAACTAGAATCATTGAAACATGGTTAGTCTGCCCCTGCAGCCTTGTTGCAAAAAAACCAAACTATTCCACAGGCTAGATAGAACCACCCATAGCCAGAGTGCAGGAGGAAACAGCAGAATGGTTTGGGTTTAAGATTCCCCAGCAAGCCGGTCCTTAACCTGCAGTTTAGAATCATAGAATCCTAGAGTTGGAAGAGACCCCAAGGGCCATCCAGTCCAACCCCCCGCCAAGCAGGAAACACCATCAAAGCATTCCTGTCCTCAAAGCCTCCGCTTAAAGACTTCCAAAGGAGGAGACTCCACCACACTCCTTGGCAGCAAATCCCACTGCCGAACAGCTCTTATTGTCAGGAAGTTCTTCCTAATGTTGAGGTGGAATCTTCTTTCTTGAAGTTTGAATCCATTGCTCCGTGTCCGCTTCTCTGGAGCAGCAGAAAACAACCTTTCTCCCTCCTCTATATGACATCCTTTCATATATTTCATAGAATCATAGAATCACAGAGTTGGAAGAGACCCCAAGGGCCATCCAGTCCAACCCCCTGCCGAGCAGGAAGCACCATCAAAGCATTCTTGACATATGCCTGTCAAGCCTCTGCTTAAAGACTTCCAAAGGAGGAGACTCCACCACACTCCTTGGCAGCAAATCCCACTGCCGAACAGCTCTTACTGTCGGGAAGTTCTTCCTAATGTTGAGGTGGAATCTTCTTTCTTGAAGTTTGAATCCATTGCTCCGTGTCCGCTTCTCTGGAGCAGCAGAAAACAATCTTTCTTTTAGTCCAGACTTTGCCAACCTGGTGCCCCGCAGGTGTTTGGCGGCTACAACTCGGCTGTGCTTCCTGGGGGGGGGTTGATGAGAGCTGTAGTCCGAAACATCTGGAGGGCACCAGCTTGGCAAAGGCTGAGTTCAGAAAAGTGGCGAGGTCTCTTGGCACATATGAGCTGCCTGGAAGGACTCTGCCCGCACATGCTTCCAGTTGAATAGTCCCTGGGCAGGCACCCCAAAACGGAAAGCCTTTTAGTTTGAGTCAAAATGGAAAGGTGTTCTTAATTTGCTAAAACAGGACAGGAACCAAAAGGGCAAGCCTTTAAATTATTGCACATACATGTTCCGAACCCAATGCAAATAAGATGGGACTCTGAGCACTCTTACACAGCAACTCCAGAACAAACCCTTCCAGGTCTGTGCGAGCTGTAAGCATTCTGTGTTTTGACACCCAATATTCACAAGTCTCTGTGTCCACCTGTTTAGGTTTGTTGTGGGGGAACCCGGCCAGATGGACGGGGTATAAATAATAAATTATTATTATTATTATTATTATTATTATTATTATTATTATTATTACCCTTTCATTTCTGCATCGCTGTGTCTGAAAATATACCCCCTCGCTCAGTTTATCTCTGTATATCTGCTTAGGTCAATCCTAGTTCCTATCCAAAAGCAGTTAAAAATGATGTTTTTTACCCTCTTACAAAGGAAACAAAGCAAATAATAATTTTTTTTGTAAGTATGTTTTTAAAAAAAGAAGTATTGATGCTGATAATATGAAACGTAAGGAGCCAGGCTGGCCAAATCTCTTTCATGCTCTTTGAAAAACAACCACCACCGTGTAATAATGTACAGAGGACGTAGTTGGTGTTTGGGGGGGGGGGGTCGGGGAGATAATGAATTGATTTGAGTGTGCAATTTATGTACATTTGCAATTAGAAAATATTAAAGATTTATTTAGCTATTTTATCCGAGATTCTCTCTGTGGGATGCTTTTTCACTCCAAAGTCAGCTGCAGGGACGAGTGCCCTCATAGAATCGTAGAGTTGGAAGAGACCCCCAAGGGCCATCCAGTCCAACCCCCTGCCGAGCAGGAAACGCCATCAAAGCATTCTTGACATATGCCTGTCAAGCCTCTGCTTAAAGACCTCCCAAAGAAGGAGACTCCACCACACTCCTTGGCAGCAAATTCCACTGCGGAACAGCTCTCACTGTCAGGAGTCGGTCATGACTGGACCTAATGGTCATGGGTCCCTTTACCTTTTCCTTTAATTCCCATGTTAACCGGCATCCCTGCACGTCAGGCTGGAGTTAGAATCATAGGATCCTAGAGTTGGAAGAGACCCCAAGGGCCATCCAGTCCAACCCCCTGCCGAGCAGGAAACACCATCAAAGCATTCTTGACATATGCCTGTCAAGCCTCTGCTTAAAGACCTCCAAAGAAGGAGACTCCACCACACTCCTTGGCAGCAAATCCCACTGCCGAACAGCTCTTACTGTCAGGAAGTTCTTCCTAATGTTTAGGTGGTTATACTATTAGAATCATAGAATCCTAGAGTTGGAAGAGACCACAAGGGCCATCCAGTCCAACCCCCTGCCAAGCAGGAAACACCATCAAAGCATTCCTGACATATGCCTGTCAAGCCTCTGCTTACAGACCTCCAAAGAAGGAGACTCCACCACACTCCTTGGCAGCAAATTCCACTGCCGAACAGCTCCCTTTGGCCCGTGATTTTTCGTGACTTCTGTGTCACGCAAGGGAGTTGGTCAGGGACTATTGGGAAGTGGCTGGTTTAAGAACTCCCACGCGCCAATCTTGGGGGGCCAAAAGCACACAAATCTATGGGGCTACCCCTTTTGGGAGTAGTGCTGTGCCCAGTTCTGGTTGCCTCACCTTGAAAAAGGATATTGGAGAGTTGGGGGAAAGTTCAGAAAAGGGCAACAGAAATAAAACAAAATGGAGCAACTCCCCCTGTGAGGAAAAGGGGCAGCGCTTGAGACTTTTCTGTTCAGAGAAAAGGCAGGTAAGAGGGAACAGGGCAGAAGTTTCTAAAATTATGCATGCCGTGGAAAAAGCGGAGAGGGAATCGAACCTATGACACGCGTGTCAGACGTGACACGCAGAGCCCTCATTCTGGCACGCAGAGCCCTCATCGGCCCATTCGCCCTGTTGTTGGTTTCCCCCCCCCCATTTGTTCTCCCGCTCATCCTCACGCTACAGCTTGTCTCCGCTGTTAAAACCCGGATCCCTTTTTGTTGTTGTTGCTGCTGGTAGCCAGAGATTGGTTTTTTAACCCTTTCTGTGCTATTTTTTCCTGGCGCTTTGGCAGACGATGATTGGGTGTAACAGTGTTCGTTTTTTAACCCGTTCTGTGCTGTTGGTTTTTTTGGCACTTTGGCAAACTATGTCGGTGCTGCGTGTTAGTAATAATAATAATAATAATAATAATAATAATAATAATAATAATTTATTATTTATACCCCGCCCATCTGGCCGGGTTCCCCCAGCCACTCTAGTTCCAGCGAAGGTATTATTCGTCATTTATTTATGTTCTCTTCCCCCCCCCCAAAAAAAGCACAGCAGCTTTGGGCCACCACCACCCCGGAAAAAAAACAAAAGAACTTTTGCACCCCCAAAAAACTTTGGTCAGTAGCTCCCCCCAAAATGCTCAACAACTCTGGGCGCTTTGTGATAAATAAGGGGTTTGGGGTTTGGTCTGGTCAAATAATTAGTTTTTGGTTTATTAAATACAGTTATATATCACAATGATACATTTTTGTTATTTAAACTATAAATATCGCAAAATTATGGGTTTTTTTCTCGAAGTGACACCCCGCCTGAGTTATGCTCGGTTTTTTGGCGAATTTTGACACGCCAAGCTCAAAAGGTTGCCCAACACTGCACTAGAACTTAATGGTCATCTAATGAAGCCCAGTGTGTAGTGTTGGAAGATTCAAGCCATGGCTTCAGAAGAGGATTGGACTAATTCATGGAGGAAGAAAGGGCTGCCAAAGACCGCTATCTGCAATGTTGCAGTTGGAGGTGGCAATTTTTCCAAATACCAGTTGCTGGAAACCATGGGAGGGGACTCTTGATTATTTTATTCTTTAGCTCTTAATATCTAAGCAGTGTACAAAAAAACTGAAACAGCAACAGGCAACTTAAAAGTATTACTAAAATACACAGTTGTTACATTAACACAAAGTTACTAATACTGTATATATAAATCAATACCGATTCATTTTTCTTCTGGCATACCCTCTCTCTTAGCCAGGGGTCCCCAGACTTACCCGCCTTTGGGCCGGTGCTCGCTGCGCCGATCGCGCGGCGGGCCGGAGGGCGGGGGAGCGCGCGCACAGTGGGCCGGAGGGTGGGGGGAGTGCACGCCAGTGCGCATGCGCAAACCCATTTACTGGCGCGCTGGCGCGCTTCCAGGCCGGAAAAATCGCCGGCAATTGTTTGTGCGCATGCGTATGGGCCTCCCCCCGACCCGGAAGTGCACGTCCCCCACCCCGGAAGTGCACCGGAAATGACCTCTTCTGGGTCGGGAGAGGCCCATACGCATGTGCAGAAACGATTTTTGGCGATTTTTTCAAATCTGGAAGCGCGCCGCAACAGCGGGCGTCGCCGCGGGCCGGATTGGGAGGCCAATTGGGCCGGCCGCAGTCTGGGGACCCCCTGCTCTTAGCCTCCAGGTTCTCACTCCTCCTCATCCTGGAGAGTGGTGACTAGTGGGGTGCCACAGGGTTCTGTCTTGGGCCCAGTCTTGTTCAACATCTTTATCAATGACTTGGATGATGGGCTTGAGGGCATCCTGAGCAAGTTGGCAGACGACACTGTTATGTACTGAGCTGAATCCTAGAACAATAGGATTCAGATTCAGCAGGAGCTACCCAATCCAACTCCAGGTGGAAGTGAATCCGCAACCTGATTGGCCTGCTGGAGCAGCCAATCAGGCGGCTGGCAGAAGTGAATCTGCTACCTGATTGGCCTGTAGGAGCAGCCAATCAGGCTGCAGGCAAAAGTCAATCCACAATATAATTGGCCCACAGGTGTAGCCCTGAAGTAGCCAATCACGCAAGGCCCATTGTGTAAATAATGTATATAAGCAGATGGTTTTGGGAAAAGAGCCATTCGTCTTCTCTTCTCCTCCTTGATGACTATGAGCTGAATAAAGAGCATGAAATTCACTCTTGACTCCGAGTATATTTCACTGGCGACGAAGGTGGGATCCTGCTGAGCTGACCGCCACCACGCACTGCACCGCAGCACCGCCACCTGCTGCACCGCTGCATCGCACCGTGCATCCAGTCTTCAGCTCCAGGACCCAAGGAACCCAGAATGGCAACCGACAGCAGCTTCTCGCCATTCAAACCAGCATCAGGAGACTGGGAAGGGTACGCCGCCCGTTTCAACTTCCTCCTGCAAGCGAAAGAAGTCACCAACGATGCCATGAAGAGGGCGACATTCTTCAGCGTCTGTGGAGAGGAGACGTTTGAAATCGCCCGGGCTCTCCTTGCACCTAGAGATGTCGCTACCGTCTCTTACAAAACAATAATGGAACGGCTGAAGGAGCACTTCTCACCACAGCCCTCGGTGGTAGCTTGCCGAAATGCCTTCTACGCAAAGCGGCAAGCCCCGGGGGAAACCATAACTGGGTTTGTGACCTCCCTCCGCCAAGCCGCCCGGTTATGCAACTTCTCAGAATTGGAGAACATGCTTCGTGACCGCCTCCCAGACACCAAATGGGGAGGGGTGGCTAATACCCCAGGGGACAGGATCACACTTCCGAATGACCTGAACAGATTAGACAACTGGGCCAAAGCAAACAAGATGAATTTGAACAAGGAGAAATGTAAAGTACTACACTTGGGCAAAAAAAAAATGAAAGGCACAAATACAGGATGGGTGACACCTGGCTTGAGAGCAGTACATGTGAAAAGGATCTAGGAGTCTTTATTGGTAGACCACAAACTTGACATGAGTCAACAGTGTGATGCAGCAGCTCAAAAAGCCAATGCAATTCTGGGCTGCATCAATAGGAGTATAGCATCTAGATCAAGGGAAGTAATAGTACCACTGTATTCTGCTCTGGTCAGACCTCACCTGGAGTATTGTGTCCAGTTCTGGGCACCACAGTTCAAGAAGGATACTGATAAGCTGGAACGTGTCCAGAAGAGGGCAACCAAAATGGTCAAAGGCCTGGAAACGATGCCTTATGAGGAACGGCTTAGGGAGCTGGGTATGTTTAGCCTGGAGAAGAGAAGGTTAAGGGGTGATATGATAACCATGTTCAAATATATAAAATGATGTCATATAGAGGAGGGAGAACGGTTGTTTTCTGCTGCTCCAGAGAAGCGGACACGGAGCAACGGATTCAAACTACAAGAAAGAAAATTCCACCTAAACATTAGGAAGAACTTCCTGACAGTAAGAGCTGTTCGGCAGTGGAATTTGCTGCCAAGGAGTGTGGTGGAGTCTCCTTCTTTGGAGGTCTTTAAGCAGAGGCTTGACAGCCATCTGTCAGGAATGCTTTGATGGTGTTTCCTGCTTGGCAGGGGGTTGGACTGGATGGCCCTTGTGGTCTCTTCCAACTCTATGATTCTATGATTCTATGATTCTAAGTAATAGTACCACTGTATTCTGCTCTTCTCCATTTGAGGGTCATCTAGTCCAACCCCCCGCAGTGCAAGCATTACAGCTAAAGCATCCCTGACAGGCAGCTATTGAACGTCTGCTTTAAAACAGCTGCAATCAAAGTTGCAGTCCTTCATACAGCTGCGACTCTTGCACAGGAGGGCTAGATGACCCTTCGGGGGGCTGCTTCCGACTCTGTTATTCTACAGGTTATAGCGTTCAGCTCCTGACACAATGGAAGTGGTGCTGCCCAGGACCAGAGGGCAAAGGGAATAGTCGCCCTTGGTGGAAATCCTTGCCTTTGGACCGGAACTCATGTGCCTAGAGCCGAGCAATGGAGAAGAGAGAGAGGTTCCGCCTGGCTCCCTGGACCCAGGAAGGCAACGTCTTCCTAGCTGCCAGTGGCTTGGCTTGTTTCGATACTCCTGCCACCCTACAAGGAGCTAATTATGTCACTTGTCATCATAGAATCCTAGAGTTGGAAGAGACCACAAGGGCCATCCAGTCCAACCCCTTTCATTTAGAACGGCCCCTTTCATTTGCTACTGGAAATAGTTTCTAGAACAGCGATGGCGAACCTATGACACGCGTGTCGGACGTGACACGCAGAGCCCTCATTCTGGCACGCAGAGCCCTCATCGGCCCATTCGCCCTGTTGTTGGTTTCCCCCCCCCCCCATTTGTTCTCCCGCTCCTCCTCACGCTACAGCTTGTCTCCGCTGTTAAAACCCGGATCCCTTTTTGTTGTTGTTGCTGCTGGTAGCCAGAGATTGGTTTTTTAACCCTTTCTGTGCTCTTTTTCCTGGCGCTTTGGCAGACGATGATTGGGTGTAACAGCGTTCGTTTTTTAACCCGTTCTGTGCTGTTGGGTTTTTTTGGCACTTTGGCAAACTATGTCGGTGCTGCGTGTTAGTAATAATAATAATAATAATAATAATAATAATAATAATAATTTATTATACCCCGCCCATCTGGCCGGGTTCCCCCAGCCACTCTAGTTCCAGCGAAGGTATTATTCGTCATTTATTTATGTTCTCTTCCCCCCCCCAAAAAAAAAGCACAGCAGCTTTGGGCCACCACCACCCCGAAAAAAAAAAAACAAAATAACTTTTGCACCCCCAAAAAACTTTGGTCACAGCTCCCCCCCAAAAAATGCTCAACAACTCTGGGCACTTTGTGATAAATAAGGGGTTTTGGGTTTGGTTTGGTTAAATAATTAGTTTCTGGTTTATTAAATACAGTTATATATTACAATTATACATTTTTGTTATTTAAACTATAAATATCGCGAAATTACGTTTTTTCCCCCCCTCAAAGTGACACACCACCTGAGTTATGCTCGGTTTTTTGGCGAATTTTGACACACCAAGCTCAAAAGGTTGCCCAACACTGTTCTAGAATGTCCCCCCCCCCATATCTCCTTGTTCCTCCCACCCTTTAGAACAGGCATGTCAAACCTGCGGCCCTCCAGATGTTTTGGCCTACAAATCCCATGATCCCTAGCTAGCAGGACCAGTGGTTGGGGAAGATGGGAATTGTAGTCCAAAACATCTGGAGGGCCGCAGGTTTGACATGCCTGCTTTAGAATGTGTAATGGGGTCACACGCCACACTCTGGCCATGTGGCGCTATAACCAGGAGCAGGCAGTGGTAACACAACCCACAAGCCCCACATCAGGACAAGCTGGATCCTACCGCATCCTTGAACAGCAGGCTGTGGTGGCAGCGCTGTGTCCCGGACCCAGACCACAAAGACTTCCTCTCCTGCATACAAAGTGGATTGCGCATCTCAAGCGAGTGAAATTAGCAAAGCGGGGTTAATGTTGACGAATCCTTCCAAATATACCCCTTCTCCCCCCCCCCCGCCACTCCCTGCCTGGATCTGTCAAAATGATTTGCAACCCGGAGTCTCGTTCTTCCCTACTGACAACTCCTCTCCATGTGACGAAGGAGGAGGCAGGGAGGCCTCAGCTTCCAGAGAGCGCTGTCAAAAGCTCAGATTTTTGACACTTAAGATTTTTTCAGACGTGCTGCGTTGGGCTTTGTTCAAATGAAGCTGTAGCTGAGCCCCCGCCAAAGAGAGTTTATTCCAATCATAGAATCATAGAATCATAGAGTTGGAAGAGACCCCAAGGGCCATCCAGTCCAACCCCCTGCCAAGCAGGAAACACCATCAAAGCATTCTTGACACATGCCTGTCAAGCCTCTGCTTAAAGACCTCCAAAGAAGGAGACTCCGCCACACTCCTCGGCAGCAAATCCCACTGCCGAACAGCTCTGACTGTCAGGAAGTTCTTCCTAATGTTGAGGTGGAATCTTCTTTCTTGTAGTTTGAATCCGTTGCTCCTTGGGCAACAGCTACTGGTCACAATATTGAAGCGGCTGTATGGGAGAAAGTATGGAATGTTGGTTTGAAATTCACAGCATGTTATACACTGGAAGAAAATTATATGAAAATGATGTAGAGATGGTATTTCTAGCAGACATGAATCATAGAATCGTAGAGTTGGAAGAGACCACAAGGGCCATCCAGTCCAGCCCCCTGCCAAGCAGGAAACCCCATCCAAGCATTCTTGACATATGCCTGTCAAGCCTCTGCTTAAAGACCTCCAAAGAAGGAGACTCCGCCACACTCCTTGGCAGCAAATCCCACTGCCGAACAGCTCTGACTGTCAGGAAGTTCTTCCTAATGTTGAGGTGGAATCTTCTTTCTTGTAGTTTGAATCCGTTGCTCCTTGGGCAACAGCTACTGGTCACAATATTGAAATGGCTGTATGGGAGAAAGTATGGAATGTTGGTTTGAAATTCACAGCATGTTATACACTGGAAGAAAATTATATGAAAATGATGTAGAGATGGTATTTCTAGCAGACATGAATCATAGAATCGTAGAGTTGGAAGAGACCACAAGGGCCATCCAGTCCAACCCCCTGCCGAGCAGGAAACACCATCCAAGCATTCTTGACATATGCCTGTCAAGCCTCTGCTTAAAGGCCTCCAAAGAAGGAGACTCCACCACACTCCTTGGCAGCAAATCCCACTGCCGAACAGCTCTTACTGTCAGGAAGTTCTTCCTAATGTTTAGGTGGAATTTTCTTTCTTGTAGTTTGAATCCGTTGCTCCTTGTCCGCTTCTCTGGAGCAGCAGAAAACAACCTTTCTCCCT
Organism: Zootoca vivipara; assembly: GCF_963506605.1. NCBI lineage: Eukaryota > Metazoa > Chordata > Lepidosauria > Squamata > Lacertidae > Zootoca > Zootoca vivipara. The sequence continues at coordinate 401,668 of NC_083294.1, read as the reverse complement.
CCTCTATATGACATCCTTTTATATATTTGAACATGGTTATCATATCACCCCTTAACCTTCTCTTCTCCAGGCTAAACATACCCAGCTCCCTAAGCCGTTCCTCGTAAGGCATCGTTTCCAGGCCTTTGACCATTTTGGTTGCCCTCTTCTGGACACGTTCCAGCTTGTCAGTATCCTTCTTGAACTGTGGTGCCCAGAACTGGACACAGTACTCCAGGTGAGGTCTGACCAGAGCAGAATACAGTGGTACTATTACTTCCCTAGATCTAGACGCTATACTCCTCTTGATGCAGCCCAGAATTGCATTGGCTTTTTTAGCTGCTGCATCACACTGCTGACTCATGCCAAGTTTGTGGTCTACCAAGACTCCTAGATCCTTTTCACATTTACTGCTCTCAAGCCAGGTGTCTCCCATCCTGTATTTGTGCCTTTCATTTCTTTTTGCCCAAGTGTAGTACTTTACATTTCTCCTTGTTAAAATTCATCTTGTTTGCTTTGGCCCAGTTGTCTAATCTGTTCAGGTCATTCTGAAGTGTGATCCTGTCCTCTGGGGTGTTAGCCACCCCTCCCAATTTGAGGCACTCCTGAAATGTCTCAACAGAAGATGCCCTGGATTCCCGCGTAGGACAGTATAGCCAGAATTGTAGAATCGTAGAGTTGAGATGGATCCCCAAGGTTCATCCAGTCCAGTGTTGGCGGACCTCTGACACGCGTGTCAGACGTGACACGCAGAGCCCTCGCTGCTGGCACACGCCCCATCGGCTCATTCGCTCTGTTGTTGTTGTTTTTCTCCCCCCATTTGTTCTCCCGCTCCTCCTCCCGCTACAACTTGTCTCCACTGTTAAAACCCGATCCTTTTGTTGTTGTTGCTGGTAGCCAGAGATTGGTTTTTTAACCCATTCTGTGCTGTTTTTTTTCTGGCGCTTTGGCAGATGATAATTGGGTGTAACAGCATTCATTTTTTAACCTGTTCTCTGCTGGGTTTTTTGGCGCTTTGGCAGACTATGTCTGTGCTGGTTACAGGTAGGTAGCCGTGTTGGTCTGGATCGAAGTAAAATAAAAAAAATTCCTTCAGTAGCACCTTAAAGACCAACTAAGTTTTTATTTTGGTATGAGCTTTCGTGTGCATGCAGGTATCTTCTTCAGGTATCTGAAGAAGTGTGCATGCACACGAAAGCTCATACCAAAATAAAAACTTAGTTGGTCTTTAAGGTGCTACTGAAGGAATTTTTTTTATTTTATGTCTGTGCTGCGTGTTAGTAATAATAATAATAATAATAATAATAATAATAATAATAATAATAATAATAATAATATATTATTTATACCCCGTCCATCTGGCCGGGTTCCCCCAGCCACTCTAGTTCCAGCGAAGGTATTATTTGTCATTTATTTCTGTTCTCTCCCCCCCCCCCCAAAAAAAGGAAAACAGCTTTGGGGCATTCCCCCCCCCCAAAAAAATAGCAAAGCAACTTTTGCACACACACCCAAAAAACCTCCAAAACTTTGTTCAGCAGCTCCCCCCCAAAAGCTCAACAACTCTGGGCACTTTGTGATAAATAAGGGGTATTTGGTTTGGTTTGGTTAAATCATTAGTTTTGGGTTTATTAAATCCAGTTATATATTACAATGATACGCTTTTGTTATTTAAACTATAAATATCGCAAAGTTGTGGTTTTTCTCTCGACGTGACACACCACCCGAGTTATGCTTGGGTTTTGGGGGCGAATTTGGACACGCCAAGCTCAAAAGGTTGCCCAACACTGATCTAGTCCAACCCCTCGCAATGCAGGATTCGCAGAAAAGAACCCCCCGGCGTATTCTCCCATCAGCAGCGCCAGTGCCCATGAGTCCTCTGCTCTACGCCAGCTCCAAACGCCTTCCACTTCTCTCTCTCCACTGGATTTTGCCAGAGACCCAGCAGAGCCCACCTGAGCATGGGCGTACCCAGGATCAAAACTAGGGGGGGCAAGGGGAGGGGCCAAGGCACGGAAGGGGAGGGGCCACAAAGTGGGCGGGAACGGCGAACTCGCGCTCCGCCGGGCTGTGCCCCTCCCTAGCAGCAGGGCTGGTGGGCGGAGGCGGAGCCCAGCCCAGCGGAGCGCGAGTTCGGCGTTCCCGCCCACCGCGCCGCGCTCTCTGGTTCCCCGCCGCGCTTGGCCTTGCCAGAGGGCGCAGCGGGGAGCTGGAGGGAGGGCGCAGCGCGGCGGGCGGGAACGGCGAACTCGCGCTCCGCCGGGCTGTGCCCCTCCCTAGCAGCAGGGCTGGTGGGCGGAGGCGGAGCCCAGCCCAGCGGAGCGCGAGTTCGGCGTTCCCGCCCACCGCGCCGCGCTCCCTGGTTCCCCGCCGCGCTTGGCCTTGCCTGAGGGCGCGCCGGGGAGCTGGAGGGAGGGTGCGGCGCGGTGCGGCGGGAATGGGGAACTCGCGCTCCGCCGGGCTGTGCTCCGCCTCTGCCCACCAGCCCTGCTTCTAGAGTAGGGCAGCTGCCCTAACTTGCCGCATGGTGGGTACGCCCTTGCACCTGAGCCCACTGCTTTTGGGCAAAGCAGCTGATTTGCGTGCAAGCCAGGAGGTGATTGGAATGAACTTTTTCTCTGCCCATTAAGAGTTCATAGCCCTGGCCTAGATGCCCTCTGGCGCAGTATAAGGTAGTTCCCCTGGGTTTGAAATTCTTTCTCAGTGGCTATTCAGCGTTCCTAGTGGGGGGGAGGAGCTGTCTACGGTTTACAGTGAAGATTTGCAAGAAAGGGTCACATCTGAAGACGGCAGTTCCTGGAGCAAGAGGCGCTCCATCGCTTGGCCATTCCTTCCACGGGTGAAGTCAAGCTGCTGGAGAATCACAGCGCCTGCTTGTGGCTGCTGAGACCCATATCTTGTAACTGCTGCCTCCCACATTTTTTACAGCCTTCCCTATGTTGCTCAACTGCAAGCATTGGCCATGCTGGCTGGAAATTGTGAGAACTTGCTAACTTACTTATTGCATTTCTATCCTGCTTTTCCCACCAAGGAGATGAAGGTGACCACGGTTCTCCCCCTCCTCATTTAGAATCATAGAATCCTAGAGTTGGAAGAGACCCCAAGGGCCATCCAGTCCAACCCCCTGCCGAGCAGGAAACACCATCCAAGCATTCCTGACATATGCCTGTCAAGCCTCTGCTTAAAGACCTCCAAAGAAGGAGACTCCACCGCACTCCTCGGTAGCAAATTCCACTGCCGAACAGCTCTTACTGTCAGGAAGTTCATAGAATGATAGAATCATAGAGTTGGAAGAGACCACAAGGGCCATCCAGTCCAACCCCCTGCCGAGCAGGAAACACCATCCAAGCATTCTTGACATATGCCTGTCAAGCCTCTGCTTAAAGACCTCCAAAGAAGGAGACTCCACCGCACTCCTCGGTAGCAAATTCCACTGCCGAACAGCTCTTACTGTCAGGAAGTTCATAGAATCATAGAATCATAGAGTTGGCAGCAAATCCCACTGCCGAACAGCTCTTACTGTCAGGAAGTTATCCCTGATGTTGAGGTGGAATCTTCTTTCTTGTAGTTTCATAGAATCATAGAATCCTAGAGTTGGAAGAGACCACAAGGGCCATCCAGTCCAACCCCCTGCCGAGCAGGAAACACCATCAAAGCATTCTTGACATATGCCTGTCAAGCCTCTGCTTAAAGACCTCCAAAGAAGGAGACTCCACCACACTCCTTGGCAGCAAATCCCACTGCCGAACAGCTCTTACTGTCAGGAAGCTCTTCCTAATGTTGAGGTGGAATCATAGAATCATAGAGAATCATAGAATCATAGAGTTGGAAGAGACCACAAGGGCCATCCAGTCCAACCCCCTGCCGAGCAGGAAACACCATCAAAGCATTCTTGACATATGCCTGTCAAGCCTCTGCTTAAAGACCTCCAAAGAAGGAGACTCCACCACACTCCTTGGCAGCAAATTCCACTGCCGAACAGCTCTTACTGTCAGGAAGTTCTTCCTAATGTTGAGGTGGAATCTTCTTTCTTGAAGTTTGAATCCATTGCTCCGTGTCCACTCCTCTGGAGCAGCAGAAAACAACCTTTCTCCCTCCTCCATATGACATCCTTTCCTATATTTGAACATGGCTATCATATCACCCCTTAACCTTCTCTTCTCCAGGCTAAACATACCCAGCTCCCTAAGCTGTTCCGTACATGGGACCCAGGTGGCGCTGTGGTTAAACCACTGAGCCTAGGGCTTGCTGATCAGAAGGTCGGCGGTTCGAATCCCTGTGACGGGGTGAGCTCCCGTTGTTTGGTCCCAGCTCCTGCCCACCTAGCAGTTCGAAAGCACCTCAAAATGCAAGTAGATAAATAGGAACCGCTACAGCGGGAAGGTAAACGGCGTTTCCGTGTGCTGCTCTGGTTTGCCAGAAGCGGCTTTGTCATGCTGGCCACATGACCTGGAAGCTATACGCCGGCTCCCTCGGCCAATAATGCGAGATGAGCGCGCAACCCCAGAGTCGGTCACGACTGGACCTAATGGTCAGGGGTCCCTTTACCTTTACCTTATCATATCACCCCTTAACCTTCTCTTCTCCAGGCTAAACATACCCAGCTCCCTAAGCCGTTCCTCATAAGGCATCGCTTCCAGGCCTTGGAGCATTTTGCTTGCCCTCTTCTGGACACGTTCCAGCTTGTCAGTATCCTTCTTGAACTGTGGTGCCCAGAACTGGAATAATAATTATTATTCCAACTCTACCATTCTGTGGTTCTAAATCTCAGGTTTGTGCAGGTGGTGGGGTGGTTGTCCCTCTCCCCGAAAACAAGCAGAAAAGAGCCCCTGTGTGAGTCCTGGAACCCCTTAAGTGTGTGGTAGAAAAGGGAGAACATCAATCCTAATCCAAGGAAGGGGAGGAGTCCATTAACTTACTTGCGGTCTGTGAACACCCCACATTCCCTTGAAGTCACCATGGCAAATGCAGAGATTGCGTCGAGTGCAGAATTCGTTCCAAAAACGAAAGCTTTCATTAGGGAAAAGTGGTAGTGGAATTGGAAGTGAGGCCCTATTCGCCCCCCCCCCGATCTGCCCTTCTTCCGTATAAATATTAAGTTTCGAGTCAAAACTTTGAACAGGCAGGCCCCCCCCCCCCATCTCTGCCACTTTTCTGTAAACAAAATAGGAGTAAACCAAATAGGATTTTAATTTTTAATTTTAGTGCACATTTACAAAACCCACCCCTCCCAATGTGTGACATTCGAGGGCAGCCAGCCACCCCCCACCCCCCAATTCCAGGCAAACGGAAGAATTTCTGGTGAGGCTGAGGCTGGACTCTCCCTCCTCCAGTTCCAGTTCATCGTGTGATCAGCCTGGGGTGCAGAGCCCTGCCTGCAGAGAGGGAGAGAGAGAGAGAGAAGGGAAATAAAGGGTTAATTTAGGTGCGCTTGTCTTGCACCCACAAGCAAACGGTTAAAGAGCAAACTTGTGAGAGAGTCCGAAAGTGACTTGGCAATTCCATCACGCAGCACAAAACCTCCCGCTAAAAACCTGGCAAACCAAAGGCTTCTACCACCTAACGGACTTCTACAAAAATAACAAACCCATATCAAGAAATGCAAGGGAAACTAGGGAACATCCAAATGCCCTGGCTAACACACCAGTTCATCATGCGAAAGGCTGGACTGGATGAATCCCAAGCCGGAATTAAGATTGCCGGAAGAAATATCGACAACCTCAGATATGCAGATGACACAACCTTGATGGCAGAAAGTGAGGAAGAATTAAAGAACCTTTTAATGAGGGTGAAAGAGGAGAGTGCAAAATATGGTCTGAAGCTCAACATCAAAAAAACCAAGATCATGGCCACTGGTCCCATCACCTCCTGGCAAATAGAAGGGGGAGAAATGGAGGCAGGGAGAGATTTGACTTTCTTGGGCTCCTTGATCACTGCAGATGGTGACAGCAGTCACGAAATTAAAAGACGCCTGCTTCTTGGGAGAAAAGCAATGACAAACCTAGACAGCATCTTCAAAAGCAGAGACATCACCTTGCCGACAAAGGTGCGTCTAGTTAAAGCTCTGGTTTTCCCAGTAGCGATGTATGGAAGTGAGAGCTGGACCATCAAGAAGGCTGATCGCCGAAGAATTGATGCTTTTGAATTATGGTGCTGGAGGAGACTCTTGAGAGTCCCATGGACTGCAAGAAGATCAAACCTCTCCATTCTTAAGGAAATCAGCCCTGAGTGCTCCCTGGAAGGACAGATCGTGAAGCTGAGGCTCCAATACTTTGGCCACCTCATGAGAAGAGAAGACTCCCTGGAAAAGACCCTGATGTTGGGAAAGATGGAGGGCACAAGGAGAAGGGGACTCCCTGGAAAAGACCCTGATGTTGGGAAAGATGGAGGGCACAAGGAGAAGGGGACACCCTGGAAAAGACCCTGATGTTGGGAAAGATGGAGGGCACTAGGAGAAGGGGACTCCCTGGAACAGACCCTGATGTTGGGAAAGATGGAGGGCACTAGGAGAAGGGGACTCCCTGGAACAGACCCTGATGTTGGGACAGATGGAGGGCACAAGGAGAAGGGGACTCCCTGGAAAAGACCCTGATGTTGGGAAAGATGGAGAGCACTAGGAGAAGGGGACTCCCTGGAACAGACCCTGATGTTGGGAAAGATGGAGGGCACAAGGAGAAGGGGACTCCCTGGAAAAGACCCTGATGTTGGGAAAGATGGAGAGCACTAGGAGAAGGGGACTCCCTGGAACAGACCCTGATGTTGGGAAAGATGGAGGGCACAAGGAGAAGGGGACTCCCTGGAACAGACCCTGATGTTGGGAAAGATGGAGGGCACTAGGAGAAGGGGACTCCCTGGAACAGACCCTGATGTTGGGAAAGATGGAGGGCACTAGGAGAAGGGGACTCCCTGGAACAGGCCCTGATGTTGGGAAAGATGGAGGGCACTAGGAGAAGGGGACTCCCTGGAACAGGCCCTGATGTTGGGAAAGATGGAGGGCACTAGGAGAAGGGGACTCCCTGGAACAGACCCTGATGTTGGGAAAGATGGAGGGCACTAGGAGAAGGGGACTCCCTGGAACAGACCCTGATGTTGGGAAAGATGGAGGGCACTAGGAGAAGGGGACTCCCTGGAAAAGACCCTGAGGTTGGGAAAGATGGAGGGCACTAGGAGAAGGGGACGACAGAGGACGAGATGGTTGGACCGTGTTCTCGAAGCTACGAACATGAGTTTGACCAAACTGCGGGAGGCAGTGCAAGACAGGAGTGCCTGGCGTGCTCTGGTCCAGGGGGTCACAAAGAGTCGGTCACGACTAAACAACAACAACAAAAGGATAAATGGTGGGAAAGTATAACATGGCTTAAGGGGGCTGGACTGATAAGCGGTTCCTCGTGGTTAACTTATTGATATTGCTTTTGGATTGTGTTTAAAGGTGAATAAAGGAAGACTCCCGGGGGGATAGGACCTCTAGTGGGGGAAGAAGGTATAAAACAATAGAGAAAAAAAATACAAGCACCCTAAATAATCCCGGAACCTTCTGATGAAGCGTGCATGCACACGAAAGCTCATACCAAAATATAAACTTAGTTGGTCTTTAAGGTGCTACTGAAGGAATTTTTTTTAATTTTTGCCTAAATAAGGAGACCTTAAAATGCCTCGCAAAGGAGTAAAAACAGAAACCCCTGAGGAGAGAAGATCAGAAATAGAAGGGGATGGGGTTCTGATTAAAATCCTGGAAGAGATTAAGCAAATAAGGGCAGAATTGAGGGAGAGTGAGATGAATATAGGCAAAAAATTAGCTGATTAGTTAATTAGTTAATTCAAACTTCAAGAAAGAAGATTCCACCTAAACATTAGGAAGAACTTCCTGACAGTAAGAGCTGTTCGGCAGTGGAATTTGCTGCCAAGGAGTGTGGTGGAGTCTCCTTCTTTGGAGGTCTTTAAGCAGAGGCTTGACAGGCATATGTCAAGAATGCTTTGATGGTGTTTCCTGCTCGGCAGGGGGTTGGACTGGATGGCCCTTGTGGTCTCTTCCAACTCTAGGATTCTATGATTAGGAAGAACTTCCTGACAGTGAGAGCTGTTGGGCAGTGGGATTTGCTGCCAAGGAGTGTGGTGGAGTCTCCTTCTTTGGAGGTCTTTAAGCAGAGGCTTGACAGGCATATGTCAAGAATGCTTGGATGGTGTTTCCTGCTCGGCAGGGGGTTGGACTGGATGGCCCTTGTGGTCTCTTCCAACTCTATGATTCTATGATTAGGAAGAACTTCCTGACAGTAAGAGCTGTTCGGCAGTGGGATTTGCTGCCAAGGAGTGTGGTGGAATCTCCTTCTTTGGAGGTCTTTAAGCAGAGGCTTGACAGCCATATGTCAGGAATGCTTTGATGGTGTTTCCTGCTCGGCAGGGGGTTGGACAGGATGGCCCTTGTGGTCTCTTCCAACTCTATGATTCTATGATTCTATGAACTATCAGGACAAATAAAGACACTGGAAAATAAAATCCAGACAGCTGAAGAGCAGACAAAAAGGATACACATAGAGGTCAGAGGAAATAGGTTAGAAGGGGGGGAAAAATGAAAGGACGAATAACAGAAATAATAAAAACACAGGAGAATATGTTGGACCACCTGGCGCTTCTTCAAATGAATGAAAGGTCACAGAACTTAAAATTTTGTGGTGTCCCAGAAATGGAGGGGGGGAAACCTAAGGGGTAAATTAATTAGAGAAACTGCTGAAGAGGAAGTTGATTATATGATAACCAATGCATTCAGAATCAAGGTCAACTCACCCATAACAAGATCGAAATAATCTCCAGGGGTCTGTTTAGTAACATTGAGTTCAATAGAATCCAGAAATACAATTATGAAGAAAAGTAGAGAGGAGAAGTGGTATATAGACGGGAAACCAATCGTGGTGTACAGAGATATTGCAAACCGGCTTTTAAATACAGTGGAACCTCGGTTTATGAACACCTCGGTTTATGAATTTTCGGTTTACGAACGCCGCGGACCCATCTGGAACGGATTAATCCACTTTCCATTACTTTCAATGGGAAAGTTCGCTTCAGTTTATGAACAGGCTTCCGGAACCAATTGCACCCATGATTCAGTTTATGAACGCTTCGGTTTATGAATTTTCGGTTTGTGAATTTTCGGTTTATGAACACCGCGGACCCGTCTGGAATGGATTAATCCACTTTCCATTACTTTCAATGGGAAAGTTCGCTTCAGTTTATGAACGCTTCAGTTTAAGTACTCCGTGGACTGTCTGGAACGGATTAATCCACTTTCCATGACTTTCAATGGGAAAGTTCGCTTCAGTTTATGAACGCTTCAGTTTATGAACAGACTTCTGGAACCAATTGCACCCATGCTTCGGTTTATGAACGCTTCAGTTTAAGTACTCCGCGGACCCGTCTGGAATGGATTAATCCACTTTCCATTACTTTCAATGGGAAAGTTCGCTTCAGTTTATGAACGCTTCAGTTTAAGTACTCCGCGGACTGTCTGGAACGGATTAATCCACTTTCCATTACTTTCCATGGGAAAGTTTGCTTCAGTTTATGAACGCTTACTCCGCGGACCCGTCTGGAATGGATTAATCCACTTTCCATTACTTTCAATGGGAAAGTTCGCTTCAGTTTATGAACGCTTCAGTTTAAGTACTCTGCGGACTGTCTGGAACGGATGAATCCCCTTTCCATTACTTTCAATGGGAAAGTTCGCTTCAGTTTATGAACAGACTTCCGGAACCAATTGTGTTCATAAACCGAGGTACCACTGCAAAAGAAATGTTTACAAAGAATTGACAAAAAAAATGTGACTGAAAACAAAATAAGATTTCGAAGGTGTATTATTCTATTACAAGGATGAAAAAATGTAAGATTAAAACAAGAGCAGGAGATGAAGGAATTTGGAAGAAGCCATAAAGAGTTGGGGAAAATACAAGGAGTGGCAGAGGAACCTGATGGAGATAAATAAGAAATTGAGCAGGAAATATATATATATATATATACATAGATATATATAATGATAAGAGGGTGGAAAATTAAGCTTAGCAGGTACTGAGAGGAAAGTGGGAACTTCTCGAAAATTAGAAGAAATTTTGATAGATTATATGGACAATAAATACCAAGGATGGGAGACTCCAACGGGGTCCCTTCTATTGAAATGGTTAGTTTAGTTTTGTTGTTGGTTGGTTTGTTTTTGTTTTTCTTAAGTTTAGAAATTGTAGCAAATTTTATTATTGGATGAATGGTGATAGGAAAACATGGGACACAAGGTAAAAACTAAATCAACAGCAGAAACTTGACAGTAGGGCGAAGAAACATTACGAAAAGAAATATGTAAAAATATAACAGTAAGATGTGTTGAATGTATGAATACTAGCAAAACCTCATAACTAGATGTTATAAAATGCTTTATTACAATAAGATAACAGGTTATGAATATTAAAAACATCACATACGATACAAAAGAAGTTCATTAATTTGGTAAATACATGATTGACTAAAAGCCAGGTTATATACTGTATGTATATTCAATGTTATGTTTATAAGCTGTGAAAGAGAGAATTTATTATTTTATTAATAAAAGAGAGAAATAATTAATTTTCTTAATTAAAACGAAGTGTGAAAATATCTGCGAAAAGGGGAAAGGTGACAGAAGGAAGAAGAATGGAAGTCCAACGTATAAAGTTGAGTAGAAATTGGACTTCGTAATATTTTTATTTTCGTTTCGAGCTTTATGTTTCCCCCTCCCTTTCTTTCCTTTCCTCCTTTTCTCTTCTTTCTATTTGATTGGAAATTTAAGGATTTAAAGCCACGATAAATGTAATGAATATGATGTAATGAACACAGAAATGGAAAACGTAATAAAAATTATCGCAAAAGAGAAGAAGAAAGAAAGTACTACTCCAAAATCCCACAAACCGCCCCCAGACATAATAAAAAATCAATGAGAGGATGACATAGGCCAGGGGTCCCCAGACTACGGCCCGCGGGCCAGATGCGGCCCAATTGGCCTCCCAATCCGGCCCGCGACGACCCCCGCCGCCCGCTCTTGCGGCGCCCGCTCTTGCAGCGCGCTGCTCGGCGGCGCATTTCCAGATCTGAAAAATATCGCCGAAAATCGTTTCTGCGCATGCGTATGGGCCTCTCCCGACCCAGAAGAGGTCATTTCCGGTGCACTTCCGGGGTGGGGGACGTGCACTTCCGGGTCGGGGGGAGGCCCATACGCATGCGCACAAACAATTTCCGGCGATTTTTCCGGCCTGGAAGCGCGCCACCGCGCCAGTAAATGGGTGTGCGCATGCGCACCGGCGCGCACTTCCCCCACCCTCCGGCTCGCTGCGCGCGCACTCCCCCGCCCGCCGAGCGATCGGCGCAGCGGGCACCGGCCCAAAGGCGGGTAAGTCTGGGGACCCCTGACATAGGCTATGAGATTTAACGTCACCCAATGGACTAGAATGTGGTCTAAACCTCCCTTTGAATCCGCATCAGCAAAGGCAGTCTTTCACGGGCGGGAGCTTCTGTAATCGACCAGCATGTTGGTGGCAGGGCGGAGTTGGAGCCGGTTCTGGTGGCAAGTCACCAGGGCCACGCGCTGGTCCCAGCAGGCGCGCTTCTTGTCCTGGGCAGCCAAGTTGGACTCCGCGAAGTCGATGAGGAGCTCCACCTGCTCGTGGAGGGAGAGGGACTTGTACCTCCTCTGGGCGAGGAAGCAAATCGCCTCCACAAAAGTGTGCAAGTCCATCCCTGGGAGGGAAAAGGAAAGCGTCAGAAACCTCTCGAGGCTTTCGTTCTTGATTTATATCGCTTATTATCATAGAATCATAGAATCCTAGAGTTGGAAGAGACCCCAAGGGCCATCCAGTCCAACCCCCTGCCAAGCAGGAAACAACATCCAAGCATTCTTGACATATGCCTGTCAAGCCTCTGCTTAAAGACCTCCAAAGAAGGAGACTCCACCCACTCCTTGGCAGCAAATTCCACTGCCGAACAGCTCTGACTGTCAGGAAGTTCTTCCTAATGTTTAGGTGGAATTTTCTTTCTTGAAGTTTGAATCCATTGCTCCGTGTCCGCTTCTCTGGAGCATCAGAAAACAACCTTACTCCCTCCTCTATATGACATCCTTTCATATATTTGAACATGGCTATCATATCACCCCTTAACCCTCTCTTCTCCAGGCTAAACATACCCAGCTCCCTAAGCCGTTCCTCATAAGGCATTGTTTCCAGGCCTTTCACCATTTTGGTTGCCCTCCTCTGGACATGTTCCAGCTTATCAGTATCCTTCTTGAACTGTGGTGCCCAGAACTGGACACAGTACTCCAGGTGAGGTCTGACCAGAGCAGAATACAGTGGTCCTATTACTTCCCTTGATCTAGATGCTATACTCCTATTGATGCAGCCCAGAATTGCATTGGCTTTTTTAGCTGCTGCATCACACTGCTGACTCATGTCAAGTTTGTGGTCTACCAAGACTCCTAGATCCTTTTCACATGTACTGCTCTCAAGCCAGGTGTCTCCCATCCTGTACTTGTGCCTTTCATTAATTTTGCCCAAGTGTAGTACTTTACATTTCTCCTTGTTAATATTCATCTTGTTTGCTTTGGCCCAGTTGCCTAATCTGTGAAGGTCATTTTGAAGTGTGATCCTGTCCTCTGGGGTATTAGCCACCCCTCCCAATTTGGTGTCGTCTGCAAACTTGCTCAGGATGCCCTCAAGCCCATCATCCAAGTCATTGATAAAGATGTTGAACAAGACTGGGCCCAAGACAGGACCCCGTGGCACCCATTATTGATGCTTTAGTTGCAGCACCTCAGTCAAGCAGCAACCGCTACAACTTCGGCTTCCCCAAAAAAGCTCAACAACGTTGGCCAATACAATGGGTAGATGATTGCCAGTTTTAATAATAATAATAATAATAATAATAATAATAATAATAATTTATCATTTATACCCCGCCCATCTGGCCGGGTTCCCCCCAGCCACTCTGGGCGGCTTCCAACAAAATATTAAAATACAGAAATCCATCAGACATTAAAAGCTTGCCTAAACAGGGCTGCCTTGAGATATCTTCTAAAGGTCTGGTAATTGTTGTTCTCTTTGACCTCTGGTGGGAGGGCATTCCACAGGGCGGGTGCCACTACCGAGAAGGCCCTCTGCCTGGTTCCCTGTAACTTGGCTTCTCGTAGCGAGGGAACCGCCAGAAGGCCCTCGGCGCTGGACCTCAGTGTCCGGGCAGAACGATGGAGGTGGAGACGCTCCTTCAGGTATACCGGACCGAGGCCGTTTAGGGCTTTCAAGGTCAGCACCGACACTTTGAACTGTGCTCGGAAACGTACTGGGAGCCAATGTAGATCTTTCAGGACCGGTGTTATGTGGTCTTGGCGGCCGCTCCCAGTCACCAGTCTAGCCGCCGCATTCTGGGTTAACTGTAGTTTCCGGGTCACCTTCAAAGGTAGCCCCACGTAGAGCGCATTGCAGTAGTCCAAGCGGGAGATAACTAGAGCATGCACCACTCTGGCTAGACAGTCCGCGGGCAGGTAGGGTCTCATCCTGCGTACCAGATGGAGCTGATAAACAGCCGCCCTGGACACAGAATTGACCTGCGCCTCCATGGACAGCTGTGAGTCCAAAATGACTCCCAGGCTGCGCACCTGGTCCTTCAGGGGCACAGTTACCCCATTCAGGACCAGGGAGTCCCCCACACCCGCCCGCCTCCTGTCCCCCACGAACAGTACTTCTGTCTTGTCAGGATTCAACCTCAATCTGTTAGCCGCCATCCAACCTCCAACCACCTCCAGGCACTCACACAGGACCTTCAATGCCTTCACTGGTTCTGATTTGAAAGAGAGGTAGAGCTGGGCATCGTCCGCATCCTGTTAAACACCCAGTGGGAGCAGATCAAAGCCATTTTTGGTGCCCATAGATGGGCGGGGGCGACACCGGAAGTCGTGTCTATGCACTTCCGGTCATGCGTAGAAGCATTATCACATTATCCTTAATTACTTAATTGCTAAAATAGAGGTTTAGTGCAAGGCATAAAAGCATATTTTTAGCATATATGGCGTACAAGTACAATGTATAATATTGCATAAGGCATAATTTTATTAACTACACAAAATGTAAGCATTTAGTACAATTTATACCTAAGTAATTAAGTATAACGTGATGTTTGGACGCAACGCATAATATGAGGGGTGTTTTATTGTTTAATGTTTATGTTTACTTGTTTAGGACCCCGTTTGCTTTCTTGTTCCGTATAATTTGTTCAAAACCCTTGGTTTTTCATGTCAATTATCAACATGTTTCCCCTTAAATAAATAAATATTGCAGAAAATTGTTGTTGTCGTTGAGTCGTTTAGTCGGGTCCGACTCTTCGTGACCCCATGGACCAGAGCACGCCAGGCACTCCTGTCTTGCACTGCCTCCCGCAGTTTCATAGAATCATAGAATCCTAGAGTTGGAAGAGACCCCAAGGGCCATCCAGTCCAACCCCCTGCCAAGCAGGAAACACCATCAAAGCATTCTTGACATATGCCTGTCAAGCCTCTGCTTAAAGACCTCCAAAGAAGGAGGCTCCACCACACTCCTTGGCAGCAAATCCCACTGCCGAACAGCTCTCACTGTCAGGAAGTTCATAGAATCATAGAATCGTAGAGTTGGAAGAGACCCCGAGGGCCATCCAGTCCAACCCCCTGCCAAGCAGGAAACACCATCAAAGCATTCCTGACAGATGGCTGTCAAGCCTCTGCTTACAGACCTCCAAAGAAGGAGACTCCACCACACTCCTTGGCAGCAAATTCCACTGCTGAACAGCTCTTACTGTCAGGAAGTTCTTCCTAAGGTTGAGGTGGAATTTTCTTTCTTGTAGTTTGAATCCGTTGCTCCGTGTCCGCTTCTCTGGAGCAGCAGAAAACAACCTTTCTCCCTCCTCTATATGAGTTTGGTCAAACTCGTGTTCGTAGCTTCGAGAACACTGTCCAACCATCTCGTCCTCCGTCGTCCCCTTCTCCTAGTGCCCTCCATCTTTTCCCAACATCAGGGTCTTTTCCAAGAAGATAAGAGTATGCAACGCTTATTGCTCTACATAAAACCTAAAATTTATGCTGATTAGTTCGCCATTCAACATCCTGAGAATAAATGAGTCCAATTCCTATGTTTTCATCACTCGTAGCGAGGCCAAATGTCAATCTGTAGGAGCAGGGTCTCAATATGAACCCATTTGTCCCCAATTTGAAATTGGACTATGTTTATACCGTACGCCTGATATAAGATCGAGGGAGGAAACATTTTCCCCAAAAAGTTTTTTTTATGACCCACCCTAATGCACCTTTGCCCGATTTACAAGGTTCCAGAATTCAGCTTTTCTCACTGCATTTTCAAAAAAAAATAGTTTTTTATGACCCACCCTATTGGACATCCCTGCCCTAGATTGTAGCCTGTTGCATGTGAGCCTAGACTCAATATATGTACATGCATTTGACTTGGAAGGCGATATTGGAAGGTAATTGTTTTAAAATTTCCAATAAAGTTTCAGGCTTCCGGTGCTTCTGTCATGGCATTCGGCAGCCTTCCCCTGTAGTGACTAGTGGGAAGAGCCACTGGGTTCTGTCTTGGGCCCAGTCTTATTCAACATCTTTATCAATGACTTCAACATCTTTATCAATGAAGGGAACGCTGTGGATGTAGCCTATCTTGATTTCAGCCAGGCCTTTGACAAGGTGCCCCATGATATTCTTGTAAAGAAGCTGGTCAAATGTGGGCTAGACAATGCTACCATTCAGTGGATTTGTAACTGGCTGACTGACCGAACCCAAAGGGTGCTCATCAATGGCTCCTCCTCATCCTGGAGAGTAGTGACTAGTGGGAAGAGCCACAGGGTTCTGTCTTGGGCCCAGTCTTGTTCAACATCTTTATCAATGACTTGGATGATGGGCTTGAGGGCATCCTGAGCAAGTTGGCAGACGACACCAAATGGGGAGGGGTGGCTAACACCCCAGAGGACAGGATCACACTTCCAAATGACCTCAACAGATTAGACAACTGGGCCAAAGCAAACAAGATGAATTTTAACAAGGAGAAATGTAAGGTATTACACTTGGGCAGAAAAAATGAAAGGCACAAATACAGGATGGGAGACACCTGGCTTGAGAGCAGTACATGTGAAAAGGATCTGGGAGTCTTGGTAGACCACAAACTTGACATGAGTCAGCAGTGTGATGCAGCAGCTCAAAAAGCCAATGCAATTCTGGGCTGCATCAAGAGGAGTATAGCATCTAGATCATGGGAAGTAATAGTACCACTGTATTCTGCTCTGGTCAGACCTCACCTGGAGTACTGTGTCCAGTTCTGGGCACCACAGTTCAAGAAGGATACTGACAAGCTGGAACGTGTCCAGAAGAGGGCAACCAAAATGGTCAAAGGCCTGGAAACGATGCCTTATGAGGAACGGCTTAGGGAGCTGGGTATGTTTAGCCTGGAGAAGAGAAGGTGAAGGGGGGGATATGATAGCCATGTTCAAATATATGAAAGGATGTCATATGGAGGAGGGAGAAAGGTTGTTTTCTGCTGCTCCAGAGAAGCACGGAGCAGTGGATTCAAACTACAAGAAAGAAGATTCCACCTCAACATCAGGAAGAACTTCCTGACAGTAAGAGCTGTTCGGCAGTGGGATTTGCTGCCAAGGAGTGTGGTGGAGTCTCCTTCTTTGGAGGTCTTTAAGCAGAGGCTTGACAGGCATATGTCAAGAATGCTTTGATGGTGTTTCCTGCTTGGCAGGGGGTTTCCTGCTTGGCAGGAGGAACGGCTTAGGGAGCTGGGTATGTTTAGCCTGGAGAAGAGAAGGTGAAGGGGGGGATATGATAGCCATGTTCAAATATATGAAAGGATGTCATATGGAGGAGGGAGAAAGATTGTTTTCTAAGGCAGTGGTTCCCAACAGGTGGCCCGCGAGCTATGCCAGAGGGGTCCGCAAGATGCTATTAGAATAAAAAAATATATTAACTATATTTCGTATGAGAACAGATTTTTTTGTTTTGGCCGCTTCCTGCATGAGCAGAGTCTAGCGCAAAACTAGAATTAGATAGAGGCCGTAGTTCTGCTGTATGCCGTTAGGTGGAGCTTTACAAACACGACTGTTTTGCAAAGAGGCAGCGCGCGCATTCGACTAGCGCTCACCTCCCCAAGATGCTTTGCGCGCGCCGGCTTCATTGGTGCGCTACTGCGCATGCCCCCTGTCTTCTCCATTCCCCTCCCTCCTCCCTGGCGCGCGCTGCCTCTTTGCAAAACAGCCGTGTGTTGTCAACAAAGCGTTGTTTTTCGCGGAAGCTACAGTTCGCGTAGTTAAAAATGGACCGTTGGTTAAAAAGTGGTTCGTTCAAACGACAAAGGCCTACAGATGAAGAGGAAGATAATGCATTTGATGTTCAAGCAAGTAAGTCAGTGACCCTCAAACCAAGCTTGTCGGTGTCCATTGAACCTAAATCGTTGGCGTCCCTTGAACCGAACCCTTCCAAGATCAGTGTTAAGCTTCCTGGAAAAATTATATAACTGTATACTGATGGAGTGCTCTGTTGTAACTGTAAAAAACTTAATTTGAGACTCTTAATTTGGCTCTCACTTTTTAATTTTAGGATTAGGAATTAATGGGGGTCCTCGTCACAATAGCGGCTCGATGAGGGATCCTCGAGGAAACTTTGCTGGGAACCCCTGCCCCACCCCCCACCCCGACCCGTTCCCGCCGCACGGCTGCCACCTGGAGGGCCAGAGCCCTACGCAACCCAGTCTGGCCATAGGGGCGTCCAGGGGGGGGGGGGCTGCCCGCCCCCTGTTGCGACGCCCCTGCGCGGGGCCCGCACGCCTCCGGAACAGCTGAGAGGTGCGCCTGGCTCGGCCTCCGCCGCGCCTCTCGGCGGGCGTAGTGGCGCCCCTGGTGGCCTGGCGCCCCAGCGCCACCGGACCTGGCTCTAGAGACGGCCCTGCTTCAGAGCAGGGGGATTTCGTAGGAGAGAGTTTAGGGGGTTCATTTAGCGGCCGCCGAGTTGTAGCCCCGCCCACATCCCCACTTTGTGGCCCCTCCCCTCCCGTGCCTTGGCCCTGCCCCTGAACGACCATGGCTTGCACCCCCCCCCCCTAGTTTTGATCCTGGGTACGCCCCTGCCGTAAGCCTGCAAGGGCAGAGGGCTGCCTTGCTTTCGATTGTATGCAAACTGCTCTTGGGAAGCTGTTTTGCGGAAGAGGAGAAGGGTACAGATGCTCCACTTAAATGCAGATATCCACATGCCCTAGCCTGCCCTACCCCCCCCACCCCCCACCCCAAAGGTCTGCCCCCAGAATTATGCAAGAGGGCTTACTCGCATCTCGGTCTGTCGCGAGACCGTGCTGCTTCTTGGTGATGTCAATGTACAGGATGTCTGCGGAAGCCATGCTGAACTCGCTGTTGCTTAGCTTGCTGTTCCTGGGGGCGGGAAAAGAGAACTGTGAGGGAATCGTCCCGGGGAGGGAGAGCAGACTCCCAAGGGCACCATGAACTAGAATCATAGAATCACAGAACTTCCTGACAGTAAGAGCTGTTCGGCAGTGGAATTTGCTGCCAAGGAGTGTGGTGGAGTCTCCTTCTTTGGAGGTCTTTAAGCAGAGGCTTGAGAGGCATATGTCAAGAATGCTTTGATGGTGTTTCCTGCTTGGCAGGGGGTTGGACTGGATGGCCCTTGGGGTCTCTTCCAACTCTATGATTCTATGATTAGGAAGAACTTCCTGACAGTAAGAGCTGTTCGGCAGTGGAATTTGCTGCCAAGGAGTGGGGTGGAGTCTCCTTCTTTGGAGGTCTTTAAGCAGAGGCTTGAGAGGCATATGTCAAGAATACTTTGATGGTGTTTCCTGCTTGGCAGGGGGTTGGACTGGATGGCCATTGTGGTCTCTTCCAACTCTACGATTCTATGATTCTATGATCTTTATCAATGACTTGGAAAACTGTGAGGGAATCATCCTGGGGAGGGAGAGCAGACTCCCAAGGGCACCATGAACTAGAATCATAGAATCATAGAGTTGGAAGAGACCACGAGGGCCATCCAGTCCAACCCCCTGCCAGGCAGGAAACACCATCAAAGCATTCTTGACATATGGCTGTCAAGCCTCTGCTTAAAGACCTCCAAAGAAGGAGACTCCACCACACTCCTTGGTAGCAAATTCCACTGCCGAACAGCTCCTACTGTCAGGAAGTTCTTCCTAATCATAGAATCCTAGAGTTGGAAGAGACCACAAGGGCCATCCAGTCCAACCCCCTGCCAAGCAGGAAACACCATCCAAGCATTCCTGACATATGCCTGTCGAGCCTCTGCTTAAAGACCTCCAAAGAAGGAGACTCCACCCCACTCCTTGGCAGCAAATTCCACTGCCGAACAGCTCCTACTGTCAGGAAGTTCTTCCTAATGTTGAGGTGGAATCTTTCTTGTAATTTGAATCCATTGCTCCGTGTCCGCTTCTCTGGAGCAGCAGAAAACAACCTTTCTCCCTCCTCCATATGACATCCTTTCATATATTTGAACATGGCTATCATATCACCCCTTCACCGTCTCTTCTCCAGGCTAAACATACCCAGCTCCCTAAGCCGTTCCTCATAAGGCATCGTTTCCAGGCCTTTGCCCATTTTGGTTGCCCTCTTCTGGACACGTTCCAGCTTGTCAGTATCCTTCTTGAACTGTGGCGCCCAGAACTGGACACAGTACTCCAGGTGAGGTCTGACCGGAGCAGAATACAGTGGTACTATTACTTCCCTTGATCTAGATGCTATACTCCTCTTGATGCAGCCCAGAATTGCATTGGCTCTTTGAGCTGCTGCATCACACTGCTGACTCAGGTCAACTAAAGCAGCTCTTGAGGCAAAAGGCAGAAGCGCTATGGGGAACCTTTTTTTCTTTTTTTCTTTACCTTTATGTTCTTGTCTTTTTTTTATATATATAATATTTTTTATTATTATTAGAATTTTCACCAAAATAACAACAATATATAAAGAAAGAAGAAAAAAAGACAAAAAGAAAGGGGGAAAAAGAACAAATAACAATAAAACAACAATTCTCATATCACTTCACATGGTATAATGCAGTGATGGTGAACACACAGAGCCCTCACTTCTGGCACGCGCCCCATCGGCCCATTCGCGCTCTTGTTGTCCCCCCCCCCTTTCTTCTCCCGCTCCTCCTACAGCTTGCCTCCGCTGTTAAAACCCGGATCCTTGTTGTTGTTGTTGTTGTTGTTGCTGGTAGCCAGAGATTGGTTTTTTTAACCTTTTGGGGCACCCCTCAAAAAAGCAAAGCTACTTTTGCACACACACCCCAAAAAAACCTCCCAAACTTTGATCAGCAGCTCCCCCCCCCCCCAAAAAAACGCTCAACAACAACTGGGCACTTTGTGATAAATAAATAAATAAATAAATAAATAAATAAATAAGGGTTTTTTGGGTTTGGTTTGGTTAAATAATTAGTTTTTGGTTTATTAAATAAACCAAATACAGATACAGTGGTACCTCGGTTTATGAACACAATTGGTTCCGGAAGTCTGTTCATAAAGTGAAGCGTTCATAAACTGAAGCGAACTTTCCCATTGAAAGTAATGGAAAGTGGATTAATCCGTTCCAGACGGGTCCGCGGAGTACTCAACCTGAAGCGTTCATAAACTGAAGCGAACTTTCCCATTGAAAGTAATGGAAAATGAATTAATCCGTTCCAGATGGGTCCGCAGCGTTCATAAACCGAAAATTCATAAACCGAGGTGTTCATAAACCGAGGTTCCACTGTGTATATATATATATATATACACACACACACACACACACACACACACACACACACACACACTGTATATTCCTGCGTATAAGACTACTTTTTAAAGCCAGGAAAATCTTCTCAAAAGTCGGGGGGGTCGTCTTGTACGCCGGGTCGTATTTCTTATACGGCGAGTATATCCCAAACTCTCTATGTTAACTGGAAAAGTTGGGGGGTCGTCTTATACGCCCAGTCGTCTTATACGCCAGAATGTAAAGGTAAAGGGGCCCCTGACCATCAGGTCCAGTCGTGTCCGACTCTGGGGTTGCGGCGCTCATCTCGCTCTATAGGCCGAGGGAGCCGGCGTTTGTCCGCAGACAGCTTCCGGGTCATGTGGCCAGCATGACAAAGCCGCTTCTGGCGAGCCAGAGCAGCGCACGGAAACGCCGTTGACCTTCCCGTTGACCTTAGCCTGGAGAAGGGAAGGTGAAGGGGCGATATGATAGCCACGTTCAAATATATGAAAGGGTGTCCTATGGAGGAGGGAGAAAGGTTGTTTTCTGCTGCTCCAGAGAAGCGGACACGGAGCGATGGATTCAAACTACAAGAAAGAAGATTCCACCTAAACATTAGGAAGAACTTCCTGACAGTAAGAGCTGTTCGGCAGTGGAATGTGCTGCCAAGGAGTGTGGTGGAGTCTCCTTCTTTGGCGGTCTTTAAGCAGAGGCTTGACAGGCATATGTCAGGAATGCTTTGATGGTGTTTCCTGCTTGGCAGGGGGTTGGACTGGATGGCCCTTGGGGTCTCTTCCAACTCTAGGATTCTATGATTAGGAAGAACTTCCTGACAGTAAGAGCTGTTCGGCAGTGAGATTTGCTGCCAAGGAGTGTGGTGGAGTCTCCTTCTTTGGCGGTCTTTAAGCAGAGGCTTGACAGGCATATGTCAAGAATGCTTTGATGGTGTTTCCTGCTTGGCAGGGGGTTGGACTGGATGACCCTTGTGGTCTCTTCCAACTCTAGGATTCTATGATTCCCGCCGGATCGGTCCCTATTTATCTACTTGCACTTTGACGTGCTTTCGAACTGCTGGGTGGGCAGGAGCCGGGACCGAGCAACGGGAGCTCACCCCGTCGCAGGGATTCGAACCGCCGACCTTCTGATCGGCAAGCCCTAGGCTCTGTGGTTTAACCCACAGCGCCACCTGGGTCCCTGTACGCCAGAATATACGGTATATCAATTATACCTTTTTGTTATTTAAACTATAAATATCGCGAAATTGTGGGGTTTTTTCTCTCGACGTGACACCCCCCCCCCGAGTTATGCTCGTTTTTTGGGCGAATTTTGACACGCCAAGCTCAAAGGGTTGCCCATCGCTGGTATAATGTGGTTCTTTAACACATTTCTAGTTAGCAAATTCTAAATCATTTCAATCACCTTACATTATGTTCTTGTCATGGGTGTAGCCGGGGGGGGGGGGGTCAGTGCCCCTCCCCAGATCAAGTCAAGGTAAAGGGACCCCTGACCATTAGGTCCAGTCGTGACCGACTCTGGGGTTGCGCGCTCATCTCGCATTATTGGCCGAGGGAGCCGGCGTATAGCTTCCGGGTCATGTGGCCAGCATGACAAAGCCGCTTCTGGCAAACCAGAGCAGCGCATGGAAACGCCGTTTACCTTCCCCGCTGTAGCAGTTCCTATTTATCTACTTGCACTTTTGACGTGCTTTCGAACTGCTAGGTTGGCAGGAGCTGGGTCCGAGCAACGGGAGCTCACCCCGTCACAGGGATTCGAACCGCCGACCTTCTGATCAGCAAGCCCTAGGCTCAGTGGTTTAACCACAGCGCTACCTGGGTCCCCCCCCAGACCAAGTAAAACAATTTAAATACTTAACTAACTGACCGATCGCGTCGGTTCTGCCCCCCCAAGTCCTCCCCCCCCCTATCAAAAATCCTGACTATGCCCATTATTCTTGAGAATGTATTTTATTTCAGAAG
The DNA here is from genome assembly GCF_963506605.1 of Zootoca vivipara. Classification (NCBI taxonomy): domain Eukaryota; kingdom Metazoa; phylum Chordata; class Lepidosauria; order Squamata; family Lacertidae; genus Zootoca; species Zootoca vivipara. The sequence goes on along the minus strand of NC_083294.1, from coordinate 378,941 downwards.
CTAACTGGGGGGGGGTATTGGTTTGTTCTGTTCTTGTTTTTATTATGTATTTTGTATGTTGTGAACCACCCTTCAAATATATGAAAGGATGTCATATGGAGGGGGGAGAAAGATTGTTTTCTGCTGCTCCAGAGAAGCGGACACGGAGCAATGGATTCAAACTTCAAGAAAGAAGATTCCACCTCAACATTAGGAAAGAACTTCCTGACAGTAAGAGCTGTTCGGCAGTGGAATTTGCTGCCAAGGAGTGTGGTGGAGTCTCCTCCTTTGGGAGGTCTTTAAGCAGAGGCTCGACAGGCATATGTCAGGAATGCTTGGATGGTGTTTCCTGCTTGGCAGGGGGGTTGGACTGGATGGCCCTTGTGGTCTCTTCCAACTCTAGGATTCTATGATTAGGAAAAACTTCCTGACAGTAAGAGCTGTTCGACAGTGGGATTTGCTGCCAAGGAGTGTGGTGGAGTCTCCTTCTTTGGAGGTCTTTAAGCGGAGGCTTGACAGGCATATGTCAAGAATGCTTTGATGGTGTTTCCTGCTTGGCAGGGGGTTAGACTGGATGGCCCTTGTGGTCTCTTCCAACTCTATGATTCTATGATCCTACCCTGAGATCTATGGATGAAGGATGGTACCGTATATGCCAGCATATAACGTGACTGGGTGTATGATAACCCCCTAATTTTCAAATTAAAATATAGAGTTTGGGATATTCTCTATATTTTAAGGTACTTGCGATTTCTGGCACAGCGGGGACTCGCCAATCGCCTTCTGAGGATGTCCTCGAGTCCATACATGCTCAGAAGCCGTTTCTGGCACTGCTCGGCAAGTCCCGGTTTAGCGCAGCGTGCGGGGGGACTTGCCGAGCGGGCAATACCCGGCGTGTAATACGACCCCCGAATTTTGAGACGATTTTCCGGGTTTAAAAAGTCGTCTTATACGCCAGAATATATGGTATACAGTGGTACCTCGGGTTACGAACGCGATCCGTTCTGGGTCGCAGTTCGTAACCCGAAAAGTTCGTAACCCGAAAAGGGCCCACACCGCCGTTTTGCGCATGCGCAAAGCACTATTTTCGCGCTTTGCGCATGCGCAAAGGCGCGCGGCGCTTCTGCGCACACGCGCACGGCGAAAATACTTCCAGGTTTGCGAAGTTCGTAACCCGGGTTGTTCGTAACCCGAGGTGTTCGCAACCCGAGGTACGACTGTATGACTTTTAATAATAATAATAATAATAATAATTTTTATTATTATTATATAATTATATTATTATTATTATTATTATTATTATTATTATTATTATTATTGGGGGGGCTTTTGGTACTGGTCTCCCTCACCTTTATTTCTTATTTCTCACTTGATTTTTTTTTTTTTAAGACAGAAGCCCCAGGTTCAAATCTCACCTCAGGCCCAGCTGAGTATATGGTATACTGATGGTCTCTCTGCCTCAGCCCCACCCACCCATAAGGTTACAAAATGTCCGCGTTTCCCCGGGACAGTCCCCGGATTTACAAATCAGTCCCCATACAAAATCCATTGAAGCTGAAAAGTGTCCGCGGATTCATGGCAAAAAAAATCTGCTAACCATTTTGGGGCAGGCTGCCCTTGAAAGTGGAGTCTCCATCTTCCTAAACATTAGGAAGAACTTCCTGACAGTCAGAGCTGTTCGGCAGTGGGATTTGCTGCCAAGGAGTGTGGTGGAGTCTCCTTCTTTGGAGGTCTTTAAGCAGAGGCTTGACAGGCATATGTCTGGAATGCTTTGATGGTGTTTCCTGCTCGGCAGGGGGTTGGACTGGATGGCCCTTGTGGTCTCTTCCAACTCTATGATTCTCTATGATTCTATGATTCCACCTCAACATTAGGAAGAGCTTCCTGACAGTAAGAGCTGTTCGGCAGTGGAATTTGCTGCCAAGGAGTGTGGTGGATTCTCCTTCCTCTGCATGGCACATCCTCTGCATGGCACAGATCCTCTGCATGGCACAGATGCTGCATGTGGCTGAATGTTTACTTTATATGATTGCTGTAACTTTCCCACACAGGAGCTCAAGCTGTAACCTGATCTCCTGTCATGTGATGTTCTTTGTTCTGTTTCTACTTTCGCTTTCTTTTGAACTGGAGAGCGATGGCTGAACACACACTCTCTGAATAAACGCAGATTAGCACCTACGATCGTTTGCTGTCTTCTTTACCGAAGCCAGTGGCCGTAGTAAGAATATTGGTGGTTTACACCCCAATATTCTAACATGGGTGGCCCTTGGGGTCTCTTCCAACTCTACGATTCTATGACCCCCCTCACCTTATAAACATCCGGAAGCCCGTGGGTCCCAATTTCGTCGTCCCCTTCACGCCCAGGAAACGGATGAAGAGAGCCGCAATCCGCTCGACCAGCCGCAGATAGTCAAATTCCTTTGCGAGCTTCGGGTACAGCTCCCTGAGGCAAATGGAAGGGAACTTGGCTTCTGACGTCTTGCTGTCCTCCAGCTCTGGCCCTTCTTCCAGCAAATCGTTTTCCCTCTCCCATTCGGCCTCTGAAACCTCGGCTCTGCGGGCCAAACAGCAACACAAAGATCGCATCAATGCACCTTCATCGCTTCCCATCTCACGGCTGCCGCTGCCATGATGCCATCCGAGAAGCGGCCATACATAGCTGCCAAGTAGCCCGTTTTCCCCGGGAAACCCCCGTTTTTACTTACCTTTTCCCGGCGGTCCCCCGTATCAGTTTTGCTGTAAAGATTTAGTTGCGGTCCTGCTCCCCTCCTTCCTTGCCACTCCTTCCATCCCAGCTACATTGTACTTGCTCCAGCTAATATTAGAACCAATAGTCCTTAGCATAGCTGCCAAGTACCCCGTTTTCCCCGGGAAACCCCCCGCTTTTACTTACCTTTTCCCGGTGGTCCCCCGTATCAGTTTTGCTGTAAAGATTTATTTGCGGTCCTCCACCCCTCCTTCCTTGCCACTCCTTCCATCCCAGCTACATTGTACTTGCTGCAGCTAATATTAGAACCAATAGTCCTTAGCATAGCTGCCAAGTACCCCGTTTTCCCCGGGAAACCCCCCGTTTTTACTTACCTTTTCCCGGTGGTCCCCCGTATCAGTTTTGCTGTAAAGATTTAGTTGCGGTCCTGCTCCCCTCCTTCCTTGCCACTCCTTCCATCCCAGCTACATTGTACTTGCTCCAGCTAATGTTAGAACCAATAGTCCTTAGCATAGCTGCCAAGTACCCCGTTTCCCCCGGGAAACCCCCGTTTTTACTTACCTTTTCCCGGTGGTCCCCCGTATCAGTTTTGCTGTAAAGATTTAGTTGCGGTCCTGCTCCCCTCCTTCCTTGCCACTCCTTCCATCCCAGCTACATTGTACTTGCTCCAGCTAATATTAGAACCAATAGTCCTTAGCATAGCTGCCAAGTACCCCGTTTTCCCCGGGAAACCCCCCGTTTTTACTTACCTTTTCCCGGTGGTCCCCCGTATCAGTTTTGCTGTAAAGATTTAGTTGCGGTCCTGCTCCCCTCCTTCCTTGCCACTCCTTCCATCCCAGCTACATTGTACTTGCTCCAGCTAATATTAGAACCAATAGTCCTTAGCATAGCTGCCAAGTACCCCGTTTTCCCCGGGAAACCCCCCGTTTTTACTTACCTTTTCCCGGTGGTCCCCCGTATCAGTTTTGCTGTAAAGATTTATTTGCGGTCCTGCTCCCCTCCTTCCTTGCCACTCCTTCCATCCCAGCTACATTGTACTTGCTCCAGCTAATATTAGAACCAATAGTCCTTAGCATAGCTGCCAAGTACCCCGTTTTCCCCGGGAAACCCCCGTTTTTACTTACCTTTCCCCGGCGGTCCCCCGTATCACTTTGTCTCCCGTTTTTCTCCTGCCGGTGGCCATTTTTTCCCCCTGATTTGCCCTTCTACGGGCACAAAAAATGCCCGCCGCCGGCTTCAAAAGTAAGCTTCTACGCATGACCGGAAGTGCATAGACACGACTTCCGGTGCCGCCCCGCCCATGGCCGCCGCCGACACCGGAAGTCGCGTCGACGCACTTCCGGCCATGCGTAGAAGCTCCTTTTGAAGCCGGCGGCGGCCATTTTGGGTGCCCATAGAAGGGCAAAGCGACGTCGACGCAACTTCCGGTGTCACACGGCTGCCGGTCCCGGATTCTGCAGTCCGGGACTTGGAAGGTAAGGGTTGGCCACTGTGGGAACAGAATGCTGGGACTGGTAGGCCCATGGCCTGATCCATGAGGCTCTTTGTATGTCCTTATTATGCTTTGGGGGCTTCTGAGCTCAGAATCCGTGGTGTGGCTCTTTGCTCTGGCAGAACAACTGAGGGCAAAGTCCTCTGGAGCAGACCTGCCTGGAAGTGGGGAGAGGGGGCCAGTGAGAGAGGGTGTGTCTGCTCCACAGAATTACAGTGGTACCTCTACTTACGAATGTTTCGACTTACGAATGGAGCTCCATCCGCCATCTTGGATGCAGTTTTTTTCTACTTACGAATTTTTAGATAGGGTTGCTTCGACTTACGAATTTTTTCTCCCAATGCATTCCTATAGGATTCGACTTACAAATTTTTTCCTTCTTTCTTTTTCTTTTTTTCAACATCGTCCACGCCTAGCGGGTTTATTTTATTGTATTTTTATTTTTTTCCACATCATCAGTTTATTTCCCCCCCCCCCAGAAAACATTTTATTTTGTATTTCAAAATATTACAAATCATGTTAACACAAAATGAAAAAAGCAAATGAAAGAGAAAAAAAAGAAAAAAAAAGAAATTGATAATCATAAATCATATAGATCAAGGGAAAAAAACATATAAAATGGAAAATCATATAAAATTCAACATATTCTACACAAATGAAAATAGAATCAAACATTAAACTGAGGCAGAATTTCAGATGGAAACAAAACATGATAACAAAGAAAAATTTCTAAATCAAAATTTCCTGCATCCCACCACCCATCCCTCCACCCACCATGCGTGATTTAGTACCGGTACTTCCAGCCGTACTTTGTTCTGCGCCTTTCATGTTCTCTCAGTCATTTGTATACCTAATTCCTTATTGTAGATCTGTTAATAAAGCTTATTTGTCTGAGTCTTCAAATGGCTTCTGCAAGCGAGGGATTTTCCACCATTGTCATTACATAATTTCTATATTTCCCCCAATCTTTATTTCTTATTTCCTCATTAATTCCCTTAATTTCAGCATTTTTTGTAGCTGAATTATAATATGTTAACAATTTTTTCTGCCAGTCCTGTTTGGTCGGTACCTTATTGCTTTTCCAATTTGAACCGATCAGATTCCTAGCTGCTGTCGAAGCATACATTACAATGCTTCTATCTTTTGGCCGAATTTCGTCATGAAGTATACCACGGAGGAATAACTCTGGGTACTTTTTAAATGAATATTTGAGTATTTTTTTCATTTCTTTATATATCATATCCCAGTAAGGCTTAATTTCACTACATCTCCACCATATATGAATATAGCTGCCTATCTCTTTTTGGCATCGCCAGCACTTCTCGTCAGTTTGTACATTTTGGCTCATTTTTGCGGGGTTAAATGCCATCTATGTTGCATTTTAATTAGATTTTCTTTAAGCTCGTAACTTGGCGTATAATTCATGTCTCTATTTTTTCTCCCAACGCATTCCTATGGGATTCGACTTGCAATTTTTTTTCCGACTTACGAATGTGCGTTCGGAACACATTAAATTCGTAAGTAGAGGTACCACTGTAAATCGTCTGACTGGCACAACAGCGGGGTCCGATTGAGCGAGCAAAAGGTCAAACCACACGGAAGGGCTCGCAGCGACACGCGGAAATAAAAAAAAGCAGCGCTTCGTCGACATCCTAATGCCTGACCCCAATACATTCGTTTCTCTTAATTCTGCCGCTTGCGACAGATCTCCCTTTCAGAAGGGATCACCAGCCGAGAAAATATTAAGGACTTTTCGAGGAAGGAAGAGGAAGGTTGGAGTGGGGAGAGGGAGGGAATCTCAATTTGAACAAAGCTGATGAAAATCCCAAAGACTGCTTATCTTATATCCATGATTGCTAATTTATTAATGCCCCCCCCCCACACACTCTCCATGTCTGCAAAATATCCTCTCCAGTCTCAGTGGCCTTAATCTTTATGCTAATGCGCTTCCTCCTCCACCCCCTTTCTTGGTCCCTCGGCTACATTTCCAACTGCTAATTAAAGGCTTTGAGATTTACATTGGGGGGGTGGGGGTGGGGGCGGGTAGATGCCCAAACGGGAACTGTCAAGTTCAAAGCCAGAATCCGGGACCGGCAGCCTCGCATATAGGCAGAGCGCCCTTAGGATATTTCATTCCCGGAGAAAATGGTTCTTAAAACAGACCATTGTCCCTTCCCCTCAGATTAACGGCAACGTAGGTTAGGTTTCTTATACATAGTCAGATCATTGAATCATAGAATCATAGAGTTGGAAGAGACCACAAGGGCCATCCAGTCCAACCCCCTGCCAAGCAGGAAACACCACCCAAGCATTCTTGACATATGCCTGTCAAGCCTCTGCTTAAAGACCTCCAAAGAAGGAGACTCCACCACACTCCTTGGTAGCAAATTCCACTGCCGAACAGCTCTTACTGTCAGGAAGTTCTTCCTAATGTTGAGGTGGAATCTTCTTTCTTGAAGTTTGAATCCATTGCTCCGTGTCCGCTTCTCTGGAGCAGCAGAAAACAACCTTTCTCCCTCCTCTATATGACATCCTTTCATATATTTCATAGAATCATAGAATCATAGAGTTGGAAGAGACCACGAGGGCCATCCAGTCCAACCCCTTGCTCACTACAAACTTGCTCACTACAAACTTGACCTGAGTCAGCAGTGTGATGCAGCAGCTCAAAAAGCCAATGCAATTCTGGGCTGCATCAATAGGAGGATAGCATCTAGATCTAGGGAAGTAATAGGACCACTGTATTCTGCTCTGGTCAGACCTCACCTGGAGTACTGTGTCCAGTTCTGGGCTCCACAGTTCAATTAGGATACTGAGAAGCTGGAACGTGTCCAGAGGAGGGCAACCAAAATGGTCAAAGGCCTGGAAACGATGCCTTATGAGGAACGGCTTAGGGAGCTGGGTATGTTTAGCCTGGAGAAGAGAAGGTGAAGGGGTGATATGATAGCCATGTTCAAATATATCAAAGGATGTCATATAGAGGAGGGTGAAAGGTTGTTTTCTGCTGCTCCAGAGAAGCGGACACGGAGCAATGGATTCAAACTACAAGAAAGAAGATTCCACCTCAACATCAGGAAGAACTTCCTGACAGTAAGTGCTGTTTGGCAGTGGAATTTGCTGCCAAGGAGTGTGGTGGAGTCTCCTTCTTTGGAGGTCTTTAAGCAGAGGCTTGACAGCCATATGTCAAGAATGCTTTGATGGTGTTTCCTGCTTGGCAGGGGGTTGGACTGGATGACCCTTGTGGTCTCTTCCAACTCTATGATTCTACGAGAATGAAGGGACAAGAACTCTCCGCTGAAAGAAAAGAGGTGCAATGCTACCCCCATGACTGTAAGATGCTGCAGCTGACAGAAGCTGTAGCCTGAAACAGATCGGGGGGGGGGCACTGGGCTGGCAAAGGCTGGATGAAAGTGGGAACCACAGAATTATGGACTTGGAAGGAACCCCAAGGGTTATCTAGTCCAACCCCCTGTAATGCAGGAAGTGCCAGTATGGTGGTCTGGTCTGCTCTGCCAGGCTTTATTCTGATCGAACTATATCAGGCACCCCCAAACTTCAGCCGTCCCGATGTTTTGGACTACAATTCCCATCTTCCCTGACCACTGGTCCTGTTAGCTAGGGATCATGGGAGTTGTAGGCCAAAACAGGGAGACCTGGAGGCGGGGGCTTCTTCCCCCTCTACACAGAAGACTTTTCTAATCAAACAGGCTCCAGAGGCAAATGGAACGAGGCTACATTCCCAGCACGGATTCTGATTCCAAGATATTCCTCTGTTGAGGCCAAGGAAGAGCCTTGCCGGGGGAAACCGAGTGACGCTCTAATCCAGCGTCTGATTTCCAACAGCAGCCAGGCAGGTACAAGAGCCGCCATCTCTCTCTGTCTCCAAGCAATTGCTACTTAAGAGGTAGATTGCTTCCGACAATGGAGGTTCTAATTCACAATCATAGAATCCTAGAGTTGGAAGAGAGCACAGGGGCCATCCAGTCCGACCCCCTGCCAGGCAGGAAACACCATCAAAGCATTCCTGGCAGATGGCTGTCAAGCCTCTGCTTAAAGACCTCCAAAGAAGGAGACTGCATCACACTCCTTGGCAGCAAATCCCACTGCCGAACAGCTCTTACTGTCAGGAAGTTCCTCCTAATCATAGAATCGTAGAGTTGGAAGAGAGCACAAGGGCCATCCAGTCCAACCCCCTGCTTAAAGACCTCCAAAGAAGGAGACTCCACCACACTCCTTGGCAGCAAATTCCACTGCCGAACAGCTCTTACTGTCAGGAAGTTCTTCCTAATGTTTAGGTGGAATCTTCTTTATTGTAGCTTGAATCCATTGCTCCGTGTCCGCTTCTCTGGAGCAGCAGAAAACAACCTTTCTTCCTCCTCTAGAATCATATGGTTGGAAGAGACGACAAGGGCCATCCAGTCCAACCCCCTGCCAAGCAGGAAACACCATCAAAGCATTCCTGATAGATGGCTGTCAAGACCTCCAAAGAAGGAGACTCCACCACACTCCTTGGCAGCAAATTCCACTGCCGAACAGCTCTTACTGTCAGGAAGTTCTTCCTAATGTTTAGGTGGAATTTTCTTTCTTGTAGTTTGAATCCGTTGCTCCGTGTCCGCTTCTCTGGAGCAGCAGAAAACAACCTTTCTTCCTCCTCTAGAATCATAGGGTTGGAAGAGACGACAAGGGCCATCCAGTCCAACCCCCTGCCAAGCAGGAAACACCATCAAAGCATTCCTGATAGATGGCTGTCAAGACCTCCAAAGAAGGAGACTCCACCACACTCCTTGGCAGCAAATTCCACTGCCGAACAGCTCTTACTGTCAGGAAGTTCTTCCTAATGTTTAGGTGGAATTTTCTTTCTTGTAGTTTGAATCCGTTGCTCCGTGTCCGCTTCTCTGGAGCAGCAGAAAACAACCTTTCTCCCTCCTCCATATGACATCCTTTCATATATTTGAACATGGCTATCATATCACCCCTTAACCTTCTCTTCTCCAGGCTAAACATACCCAGCTCCCTAAGCCGTTCCTCATAAGGCATCGTTTCCAGGCCTTTGACCATTTGGGTTGCCCTCTTCTGGACACGTTCCAGCTTGTCAGTATCCTTCTTGAACTGTGGTGCCCAGAACTGGACACAGTACTCCAGGCGAGGTCTGACCAGAGCAGAATACAGTGGTACTATTACTTCCCTAGATCTAGATGCTATACTCCTATTGATGCAGCCCAGAATCATAGCCGGTAGGCATTGATAAACCACAAACAATTTCTAAAAGCTATCTGAGGCATAGACCAAATATCAAAGTGAGCCAGAACCAGGGCAAGGGCAGTGGATGAGGGGAGGCTGCAGCCAGGGTGGATAAAAATCAATGATTTTTTTTTAAAAAATCAATGATTTTTTTTTATTTAAATCGGATTTTTGCTTTTTGAGGAAAATATATTACCATCCAAAGGTCGTTCCATCATGAAATAAAGATTCGTTTTTTTAATTATGTAGAATAAGGTTGTATATGTTTAATTTTGGGGGTAAATAAATTCCATTCATCCATTCACAATGTCATGCTCTTCCAGAGGTTTTTGTAAGATTATTGGGCAGTTTCTCTGCCTACAAGATATTATCGCAGATGCTTGGTTTACTTTGGCAGTTCTCAAAACTGAATTTGACTCAGCAGAGGTCACAAGCCTCTTCTTCACAGCAAAAATGTTATAACATGAACAGAGTTGAGAAAAAGACCTTAATCCTATTGTTCTACAAACCTATGAATACAGAATCAACCCCTTCAGTGCTAAGTTTCAAGAAGTTCAGTGAATAGAATAGAAACAATATTTTTCTGATTGTTTGGAGTGGACAGTATTTAAGTTTTTCATTTGTAGGCTGGGCTGGCAGTCTAAGTTTCTATATATATATATATATATATATATATATATATATATATATATTGTTTTTGTTTAGCCAAATTAGTTAACAAACATGGATGTTTGTTTCAGCAAATAACATATGCTGCAATGTTATTGTTTCAGTTGAATAAATCTATTTAAATTGTTATTGTTAAGGTAATGATTATTTTTCTCCTTCCTAAGTACAACAGTCAAGTGGTCCAAATATGAATAACCCATTAATCTGGGGGATAAAAAAACTAATATGAAAAGTTGTGATTCTAAAAATCTTCATCTACTTGCATATTAAAGTTATACCAGCAAGAATTAGTCTTTACGATTTAAATCAACTATGATTTCAAGCAAGCCTTACTGACTAGTGATTTAAATCGTGATTTAAATCCGTTTGATTTAAATCAAATCCACCCTGTCTCTAAGCAATTGCTACTTAAGAGGTAGATTGCTTCCGACAATGGAGGTTCCAATTCACAATCATAGCCGCTAGGCATTGATAAACCACAAACCAATTTTTAAAAGCTATCTGGGGCATAGACCAAATATCAAAGCGAGCCAGAACCAAGGCAAGGGCAGTGGATGAGGGGAGGCTGCAGCTATCACTGCCTCCTGTGGAAGGGAGTTCCACAGTTTAACTATGCACTGCACAAAGTCGGGCTTTCTGTTATCTGTCCCGAATCTTCCTAGGTACATTCAGCTTCAGATCTAGCATTGTGAGGGGGGGGGCACTTTCTTCTGCCCAGTGTGAAACTACAAGGAGGTCCAATTTGGCCGGTGGCTCCGCAACCTCGATATGTCTCCCCCGTCGCACACAAGTCTTGTGGAATAAAAAAAAATCACACAAGTCTTGTGGAATAAAAACAAAAAAAGAGAGGAAAGTGCGACATTTTTAAACGGCAGAAATGGGTGTCCGAAGAAGCTACTCTTATTATTATTCGTAAAAGAAAAAGAAGAAGAAGAAAGAGCCTCTCCCCATTTCTCTCTCGGCTAATTAGCGCTAATAAAGCTAGACTCAAATATTTCCTTTTGACGCGACGGGGAAGCAGAATCATTAGTGCCGAAGGGAAAAGCGCCTGGGAAGACGGGAGGGAAGAAGGCACTTCAAAAGCTGTTTATAGAGCGTATGCAGGCAAAAGCGATACACGCAGTTTCCAATTAATGCAGAATGCCTGGTGGCAAAAAAGAAAAAAAAGGAAGGGAAAGGTGCAGAGCCTCCCTCCACTCCCCCATTTAAGAATCAGAAATCAAACTACAAGAAAGAAGATTCCACCTCAACATTAGGAAGAACTTCCTGACAGTAAGAGCTGTTCGGCAGTGGAATTTGCTGCCAAGGGGTGTGGGGGAGTCTCCTTCTTTGGAGGTCTTTAAGCAGAGGCTTGACAGGCGTATGTCAAGAATGCTTGGATGGTGTTTCCTGCTCGGCAGGGGGTTGGACTGGATGGCCCTCGTGGTCTCTTCCAACTCTATGATTCTATGATTAGGAAGAACTTCCTGACAGTAAGAGCTGTTCGGCAGTGGAATTTGCTACCAAGGAGTGTGGTGGAGTCTCCTTCTTGGGAGGTCTTGAAGCAGAGGCTTGACAGGCATATGTCAAGAATGCTTGGATGGTGTTTCCTGCTCGGCAGGGGGTTGGACTGGATGGCCCTCGTGGTCTCTTCCAACTCTAGGATTCTATGAAATCTAACTTGAAGCATCATAGCCTCCTCTGTGTATGCGCGCGCGCACACACACCAGACGCCTTCCAAATAAACCGCCAGCAATTAAATCCCACTTTTGCGACATTTAAATTGGTAGTTTGCTGCACCTGCAGAGCACGCAACTCCACCCATCACTCACCCACCCTGCAGGAGGAGGAGAGTTTGCAGGAAAGTGGGCGCTTTCTCATTCGGAAGGGGAAATCCTGCATCTGTTCAAATATATGAAAGGATGTCATATGGAGGACATCCCTGCTTATTTAACTTATATGCAGAATTCATCATGCGAAAGGCTGGACTAGATGAATCCCAAGCCGGAATTAAGATTGCCGGAAGAAATATCCACAACCTCAGATATGCAGATGACACAACCTTGATGGCAGAAAGCGAGGAGGAATTAAAGAACCTTTGAATGAGGGTGAAAGAGGAGAGCGCAAAATATGGTCTGAAGCTCAACATCCAAAAAACCAAGATCATGGCCACTGGTCCCATCACCTCCTGGCAAATAGAAGGGGAAGAAATGGAGGCAGTGAGAGATTTGACTTTCTTGGGCTCCTTGATCACTGCAGATGGTGACAGCAGTCACGAAATTAAAAGACGCCTGCTTCTTGGGAGAAAAGCAATGACAAACCTAGACAGCATCTTAAAAAGCAGAGACATCACCTTGCCGACAAAGGTCCGTATAGTTCAAGCTCTGGTTTTCCCAGTAGTGATGTATGGAAGTGAGAGCTGGACCATCAAGAAGGCTGATCGCCGAAGAATTGATGCTTTTGAATTATGGTGCTGGAGGAGACTCTTGAGAGTCCCATGGACTGCAAGAAGATCAAACCTATCCATTCTGAAGGAAATCGCCCTGAGTGCTCCCTGGAAGGACAGATCCTGAAGCTGAGGCTCCAATACTTTGGCCAACTCATGAGAAGAGAAGAATCCTTGGAAAAGACCTTGATGTTGGGAAAGATGGAGGGCACTAGGAGAAGAGGACGACAGAGGACAAGATGGTTGGACAGTGTTCTCGAAGCTACGAACACGAGTTTGACCAAACTCATATAGAGGAGGGAGAAAGGTTGTTTTCTGCTGCTCCGGAGAAGCGGACACGGAGCAATGGATTCAAACTACCAAGAAAGAAGGTTCCACCTCAACATTAGGAAGAACTTCCTGACAGTGAGAGCTGTTCGGCAGTGGAATTTGCTACCAAGGAGTGTGGGGGAGTCTCCTTCTTGGGAGGTCTTTAAGCAGAGGCTTGACAGGCATATGTCAAGAATGCTTGGATGGTGTTTCCTGCCTGGCAGGGGGTTGGACTGGATGGTCCTTGGGGTCTCTTGGATTTCTGTATTTTAGAATTTCTGTTTTTTTGGAAGCCGCCCAGAGTGGCTGGGGGAACCTGGCCAGATGGGCGGGGTATAAATAATAAATTATTATTATTATTATTATTATTATTATTATTATTATTATTATTATTCCACCCCCATTGTTCTGCCCGGACACTGAGGTCCAGCTCCGAGGGCCTTCTGGCGGTTCCCTCATTACGAGAAGCCAAGTTACAGGGAACCAGGCAGAGGGCCTTCTCGGTAGTGGCACCCACCCTGTGGAATGCCCTCCCACTAGAGGTCAAAGAGAACAATTACCAGACCTTTAGAAGGCATCTCAAGGCAGCCCTGTTCAGGGAAGCTTTTAATGTTTGATGGATTTCTGTATTTTAGAATTTCTGTTTTTTTGGAAGCCGCCCAGAGTGGCTGGGGGAACCCGGCCAGATGGGCGGGGTATAAATAATAAATTATTATTATATTATTATAACTCTATGATTCTATGATTCTATGATCTTTCCCGGGGGGGTGGGGTAGAGGTTCGTCTAATCCTGCACCTTGCAAATGCCCCTGAGAAGCCCGCAAGCGGGACATGAACACAACAGCGCTCTTCCCCTTTGCGATTCCCAGTAACTTGGCACTTCCACTAGGGCACCCCACTAGAACCGTGGGCCACCCAACCGAGTTCCCTGCCAAAAGCGCATTAGACGATTGTCCAGGTTGGTAACCCATCACTATATCCTGCAGCAGTGAATTCCACAGCTAGATCACTGCTAGATCACTGCCCCCCCTAAAAAAAAGCTCACCCCAAATTTTCCTCCTCCCTAAAAAAAGCTGAACTATGACCTGGAGCCCTAAACAAAAATGGGCCTCCCTCCCTCCTAAAAGAAGCTCCACAAGTTTGACCTCAACCCCCCAAAACAGGGCTTCCCTTCCTTAAAAAAAACTCAACAGCTTTGACCTGAACCCCCCCCCAAAAGGGGGTAGATCACTCCCAGTTTTTAACTCTGTGAGTAGATCAGAGTCTCTTGGGAGGTGGCCACCCCTGATTTACACTATACAGATGCAGGAGGAGGGGCAGACTGGAACACCACTGCTTTTTATAAACATCACTGTGTCTGTCAAAGCTACAGCCCCCCCCCTTTCTTATTCACTTCCTTTTAGCCTTGCAGGGCCACCTTAGTCAAATTGAATCCTCTGCACCCTCATTAAATCGCCAATAGAACTCTTAATGCGATCCCTGAATGCTCATTAACAACTCCCACTGAAGAACAATAGGGTGAAGTGGTCAGCTATCAAACCTTGCCTGAAGGGATATTCTGCTCCATTGTCTTAACTGCTTAAGCACCGGTCTCCACTTTGCTTTATTTATTCGATGTGTTTTTGTTACAGCTGTTTCTCCCCCCCATCCCCAGCAAGCGGAGATTGAGCAAAGCCCTTTCCACTTCAGTTTTGGGAGGGGGAAAGTGCTGGTTATGGTCTGTAAAATACAATATTTTTTTGCTTCTATGGGGGGGGCAGCTGCCCCCTCCTGCCCCCCCCCGCCTACGCCCATGTCCCCTTCCCTATACCTTCCAACATTCAGCTAGTTGGATAACCCAGAGTCCTACTATTATGCAAGGTGGGGGGGGATTCCTATTCACTTAGTCCGCACGAGTTCTCATTCCTACATCTCTTATTGGTGATCCAAAAATAAATCGCACTGCAGCTCCCGACAGATCCGGGAGCACTTTCAGAAAGAATTGAGATGCCTAGTGTAGTGGGGTGGGGTGGGGATCAAAGCAGGGCGTTATTAACTCCATGTAAAAGATAAACATCGCTAGGGAACAACGTGCAGCTTCTACAAAGGGCATCGGAATGTTTCTCTGAGCCATTAATTTCTCACGACTGTGAAAAGCTTTGGGGTGGTATCTTGAAAATCCTGACTTTCATTCCGATCCTTCATTCGTTTTAATTGAGAAGGCAATGAGTGGCAAATCAAATCTATCCGCACACTGATAGCTTCACCTACTGGATAGGGGCATGCCAAATGCCTACAACAGGCACCCCCAAACTTCGGCCCTCCAGATGTTTTGGACTACAATTCCCATCTTCCCTGACCACTGGTCCTGTTAGCTAGGGATCATGGGAGTTGTAGGCCAAAACATCTGGAGGGCCGCAGTTTGGGGATGCCTGGCCTACAATGTCGACGCAGGCCACAGGACCTTATTAGACCAAGGAAAACAGAATCGAAAAGCCCTCTCTATTCCCCAGGAGAGAAAAAAAAAATCAGTTTTGGAGGGGCAGGGCAGGAGATTTTGGTCAAAGAAACAGTACAAAGGGATTTTTTGCTGGAAGCAAAAGGAGAAATGTAAGGTACTACACTTGGGCAGAAAAAAATGAAAGGCACAAATACAGGATGGGTGACACCTGGCTTGAGAGCAGTACATGTGAAAAGGATCTAGGAGTCTTGGTAGACCACAAACTTGACATGAGTCAACAGTGTGATGCAGCAGCTCAAAAAGCCAATGCAATTCTGGGCTGCATCAATAGGAGTATAGCATCTAGATCTAGGGAAGGAATAGTACCATTGTATTCTGCTCTGGTCAGACCTCATCTGGAGTACTGTGTCCAGTTCTGGGCACCACAGTTCAAGAAGGATACAGACAAGCTGGAACGTGTCCAGAAGAGGGCAACCAAAATGGTCAAAGGCCTGGAAACGATGCCTTATGAGGAACGGCTTAGGGAGCTGGGTATGTTTAGCCTGGAGAAGAGAGGGTTAAGGGGTGATATGATAGCCATGTTCAAATATATGAAAGGATGTCATATGGAGGAGGGAGAAAGGTTGTTTTCTGCTGCTCCAGAGAAGTGGACACGGAGCAATGGATTCAAACTACAAGAAAGAAGATTCCACCTCAACATTAGGAAGAACTTCCTGACAGTAAGGGCTGTTCGACAGTGGAATTTGCTGCCAAGAAGTGTAGTGGAGTCTCCTTCTTTGGAGGTCTTTAAGCAGAGGCTTGACAGGCATAGGTCAAGAATGCTTTGATGGGGTTTCCTGCTTGGCAGGGGGTTGGACTGGATGGCCCTTGTGGTCTCTTCCAACTCTATGATTCTATGATTCTATGGACTGGATGGCCCTTGTGGTCTCTTCCAACTCTATGATTCTATGATTCTATGGACTGGATGGCCCTTGTGGTCTCTTCCAACTCTATAATAATAATAATAATAATAATAATAATAATTTATTATTTATACCCCGCCCATCTGGCCGGGTTCCCCCAGCCACTCTGGGCGGCTTCCAACAAAACAGAAATTCTAAAATCCAAAAATCCAAAAATCTATGATTCTATGATTCATGTCTGCTAGAAATACCATCTCTACATCATTTTCAAATAATTTTCTTCCAGTGTATAACATGCTGTGAATTTCAAACCAACATTCCATACTTTCTCCCATACAGCCATTTCAATATTGTGACCAGTAGCTGTTGCCCAGCTGGTACAGAGCAGGGAAGCTCCAGGCCATCGGCAGAAGGGGGCCGCTGTGGCCGATAAGAGTTCATTCCGCCAAACATTTCCATGGAGGGCTGCAGAAGGAACCACCCCCTTAGCCGATCCCTTTTCTCCCAAGCAATAGCATCCTGGTACATTCTGAAATGCAGGTGCTGCTATTTATTATGATAGCCATGTTCAAATACATGAAAGGATGTCATATGGAGGAGGGAGAAAGATGGTTTTCTGCTGCTCCAGACTGGATTCAAACTACAAGAAAGAAGATTCCACCTCAACATTAGGAAGAACTTCCTGACAGTAAGGGCTGTTCGGCAGTGGGATTTGCTACCGAGGAGTGTGGCGGAGTCTCCTCCTTTGGAGGTCTTGAAGCAGAGGCTTGACAGGCATATGTCAAGAATGCTTGGATGGTGTTTCCTGCTTGGCAGGGGGTTGGACTGGATGGCCCTTGGGGTCTCTTCCAACTCTAGGATTCTATTATTAGGAAGAACTTCCTGACAGTAAGAGATGTTCGGCAGTGGAATTTGCTACCAAGGAGTGTGGTGGTGTCTCCTTCTTTGGAGGTCTTGAAGCAGAGGCTTGACAGGCATATGTCAAGAATGCTTGGATGGTGTTTCCTGCTTGGCAGGGGGTTGGACTGGATGACCCTTGTGGTCTCTTCCAACTCTATGATTCTATTATTATTTTTATTATTATTAGGTAAAGGGACCCCTGACCATTAGGTCCAGTCGTGACCGACTCCGGGGTTGCGGCGCTCATCTCGCATTACTGGCCGAGGGAGCTGGCGCACAGCTTCCGGGTCATGTGGCCAGCATGACAAAGCCGCTTCTGGCGAACCAGAGCAGCGCACGGAAACGCCGTTTACCTTCCCGCTGGAGCGGTCCCTATTTATCTACTTGCACTTTTGACGTGCTTTCAAACTGCTAGGTGGGCAGGAGCCGGGACCGAGCAACGGGAGCTCACCCCGTCGCAGGGATTCGAACCGCCGACCTTCTGATCGGCAAGCCCTAGGCTCTGTGGTTTAACCCACAGCGCCACCCGCGTCCCTTATTATAATAACCTGCGTTATTATTATTATTATTTGTTAGTGACTGTATCTTGCCCAAAGCAACCCAAGGCAGCTTGCAAAAACAACCCCACATACTGTAGATATATTAAGACCAAGAGAGGCAGAGAGAGAGTGAGAGAGAAAAAACACATTTAAATCCCCCCACCCACTTCTAAAGGCCAGAGATAGTTAAAGGCCCGGTTAGAGAGCTGGTTTTGCTTGGCACCTCAAGGTCTGTAGCAAAGGCTCCAGGCAAGCCTCGCTGGGGAGAGCAATTCCACCAACGTGGAGCCACCCCAGAAAAGGCCCCGTCTCGTGTTGCCACGAGGGCATCAGAAGATGATTACAGAGTCTGAGTCAGATCGTAAGGGGAGAGGTGGTCCTTGAGGTACTGCAGTCCGGAGCTGTTTTATAGGTCAAAACCAGCACTTTGAATTGGGCCCCCAAGCTGTCAGCCAGTGCCGTCGGGTCAGGATCATAGCTGCCAAGTACCCCGTTTTCCCCGGGAAACCCCCGTTTTTACTTACCTTTTCCCGGCGGCCCCCCGTATCACTTTGCCTCCCGTTTTTTCTCCGTTATTTTCTCCTGCCGGCGGCCGTTATTTTTTTTCTGATTTGCCCTTCTACGGGCACCAAAAATGGCTTCAAAAGTAGCTTCTACCTTACCTTCCAAGTTCCGGACTGCAGAATCCGGGACCGGCAGCCATTTGACACCGGAAGTTGCGTCGATGTAACTTCCGGTGTCGATTTGCCCTTCTATGGGCACCCAAAATGGCCGCCGCCGGCTTCGAAAAACGCTTGTGCGCATGTCAGGAAGTGCTCCGGCGCAACTTCCGGTGTCGCACCGCCCATCTATGGGCACCAAAATGGCCGCCGCCAACACCGGAAGTGACGTCTATGCACTTCCGGACATGCGTACATGCGGCTTTTGAAGCTGGCGGCGGCCATTTTTGGTGCCCATAGAAGGGCAAATCGGAAAGGAAAAAAATGGCCGCCGGCAGGAGAAAATAACGGAGAAAAACGGGAGACGAAGTGATACGGGGGCCACCGGGGAAAGGTAAGTAAAAAAGGGGTTTTCCCGGGGGAAACGGGAGACTTGGCAGCTATGGCTTCTACGCATGACCGGAAGTGCATAGGCACGACTTCCGGTGTCGCGCCGACGCACTTCCGGTCAGGTGTAGAAGCTACTTTTGAAGCCGCCGGCGGCCATTTTTGGTGCCCATAGAAGGGCAAAGCGACGCCGACGCAACTTCCGGTGTCACACGGCTGCCGGTCCCGGATTCTGCAGCCCGGGACTCGGAAGGTAAGGTCAGGATTGGTGCAATATGCTCCAACCACCTTGCTCCGCTAAGCAACCTGGCTACTGCGTTTCAGACCAACTGAAGCCCCACAGAAAAGCTCACTGCAATAATACGCATAGTAGCTTTGTATGGATGCCACGCCTTAGGGGGCGCTAGCGTGCGGGGAAGGGGGCAACAGAATCGGAGGCGCCTGCAGACTCCCGACGAATCTCCCGTTTCCATTAAAAATAAAGTCACTAGCCATTATGATTGCAGAGATGTGCTTGAGCGTCAGTTGGCGCGGCCTGCTAAAATCAGAGCCGGGGTGCATTTTGCAAAGCGGCAAAGGTTACGGGGAAAGTCACTTGTGCAGGTTGCAGAATCCGGCTGCTCCTGATGCAGAATTTTGACTGCCTGGTCACTGAACTCTAGTATGAGAAAAGCAACTCCCTGTATAGATGGTATCTGACGCCGGCCAAGTTAGCTAAAATGTACCACAAAAGCGACAATAAATGTTGGAAATGTAAGCAGGATGTTGGCTCATTCTACCATATGTGGTGGACATGCCCTAAGATAAAAGGCTTCTGGGAGATGATTTATAATGAATTGAAAAAGATGTTTAAAAACGCATTTCTGAAAAAACCGGAAGCCTTTTTGCTTGGAATCATTGGGGAAGAAATCCCCAAGGCCGATGTTAATTTGTTTATGTATGCCACCACAGCTGCTAGAATTTTAATAGCAAAATATTGGAAAAAAGAGGAACTGCCTTCGATGCAGGAATGGCAAATGGAAATGATGGACTATATGGAATTGGCAGAACTGACAGGAAGACTCCGGGACCAGACAAATGACAAAGTTTTAAAAGATTGGAAGAAATTTTAAAATGTATATAGGGAATGTATTTGATAATTAGAGTTTGAATATCCAGGAAAATAAAGAGGATAAGGCATTAGGGAGATAATAGAAGATTGAAAGTAGATGATATGAAGATGAATTAACTTTGAAGTGTTTAAGGGATTACATGATGGGTAAGAAAGACATGATGGGTAAGAAAGAAAGATGATTTAGAAACTGCTATAGAAGTTTATAAAAATGAAAATCCGATAGTAGGGAATTGGGGAAGCCTGAAGACAATGAATATCAAAATGGATGAGAAATGATATATTTTTCTGTTATATGTTGTTCGATTTCTGTATTTTTGTATTTTGATGTTTTTTGTATCTGTATTTTTGTATTTTGTATGTTTGTTGATCAAACGATTAAGAAAAAATATATTGAAAAAAAAAAGAAAAAAAGAAAAGCAACTCCCTTCTGTCGAACAACAGACATGTATATCTGGTCAAAAGGACACGAAATCAATGCACACTTACAATGTCTTTTCCCTCTTTTTCTTGCGCGGATCCACTAACCGGAGCGTGTCCCGGATGACGGAGATTTTGACTGCTTCGTCAACAGGGCTTCGGATGTACTCATAGACCCCTGGAGAAACCTTGGATTCAAAGAACGCACAGAGATGAATGACAAAATTCTCCCTAGATCAGGTATGGGGGAACCTGTGAATTCCCAGATGCTCATAGACTACAACTTCCTTCATCCTTGACCTAACGCAACTGGCTGATAGAGTCCAATAGCTTCGGGGGGGGGGCAGCGTTTCCCCAGCCCTGGTCTACAGTATTGCTTTGCCCCCAGCCTACAAAAACAAACACACAACAGAAGCACACTCGCTGCTCTGTATTAAAATAAAAAATAAAAATTCCTTCAGTAGCACCTTAAAGTTTTTATTTTGGTACGAGCTTTCGTGTGCATGCGCACTTCTTCAGATACACTGGAAACAGAAGTGTCAGACTCTTATATATATATATACAGAGGGTGGTGGGGGTGGGTGGGAATGGGTGGTGGGCTGATGGGAGTGGTAAACCTGTAGATGGCTGTTAACGACTGCTGATGACTGCAATAGGTCCTGCGGGGGGGGGGGGGGGAAGCAAGGGCTGAGGCGCTAAAGAAAGCTTGATCATGCATAATGAGTTAAGAATCCAATGTCTTTATTCATCCCAGGCGGCTCCGTGGTTTTAAGCTTGGTTGTTGTCGTTGTTTAGTCGTTTAGTCGTGTCCGACTCTTCGTGACCCCATGGACCATAGCACGCCAGGCACTCCTGTCTTCCACTGCCTCCCGCAGTTTGGTCAAACTCATGTTCGTAGCTTCGAGAACACTGTCCAACCATCTCGTCCTCTGTCGTCCCCTTCTCCTTGTGCCCCCCATCTTTCCCAACATCAGGGTCTGTTCCAGGGAGTCCCCTTCTCCTAGTGCCCTCCATCTTTCCCAACATCAGGGTCTGTTCCAGGGAGTCCCCTTCTCCTAGTGCCCTGTCAAGCCTCTGCTTAAAGACCTCCAAAGAAGGAGATTCCACCACACTCCTTGGCAGCAAATCCCACTGCCGAACAGCTCTTACTGTCAGGAAGTTCTTCCTAATCATAGAATCATAGAGTTGGAAGAGACCACAAGGGCCATCCAGTCCAACCCCCTGCCAAGCAGGAAACACCATCCAAGCATTCTGGACATATGCCTGTCAAGCCTCTGCTTAAAGACCTCCAAAGAAGGAGACTCCACCACACTCCTTGGCAGCAAATCCCACTGCCCAACAGCTCTGACTGTCAGGAAGTTCTTCCTAATGTTGAGGTGGAATCTTCTTTCTTGAAGTTTGAATTAACTAATTAACTAATCAGCTAATTTTTTGCCTATATTCATCTCACTCTCCCTCAATTCTGCCCTTATTTGCTTAATCTCTTCCAGGATTTTAATTAGAACCCCATCCCCTTCTATTTCTGATCTTCTCTCCTCAGGGGTTTCTGTTTTTACTCCTTTGCGAGGCATTTTAAGGTCTCCTTATTTAGGCAAAAATAAAAAAAAATTCCTTCAGTAGCACCTTAAAGACCAACTAAGTTTATATTTTGGTATGAGCTTTCGTGTGCATGCACACTTCCTCAGAAGGTTCCGGAATTATTTAGGGTTCTTGTATTTTTTTTCTATTGTGTTATACCTTCTTCCCCCACTAGAGGTCCTATCCCCCCCGGGAGTCTTCCTTTATTCACCTTTAAACACAATCCAAAAGCAATATCAATAAGTTAACCACAAGGAACCGCTTATCAGTCCAGCCCCCTTAAGCCATGTTATACTTTCCCACCATTTATCCTTTTGTTGTTGTTGTTGTTGTTGTTTAGTCGTGACCGACTCTTTGTGACCCCCTGGACCAGAGCACGCCAGGCACTCCTGTCTTGCACTGCCTCCCGCAGTTTGGTCAAACTCATGTTCGTAGCTTCGAGAACACGGTCCAACCATCTCGTCCTCTGTCGTCCCCTTCTCCTTGTGCCCCCCATCTTTCCCAACATCAGGGTCTGTTCCAGGGAGTCCCCTTCTCCTAGTGCCCTCCATCTTTCCCAACATCAGGGTCTGTTCCAGGGAGTCCCCTTCTCCTAGTGCCCTCCATCTTTCCCAACATCAGGGTCTGTTCCAGGGAGTCCCCTTCTCCTAGTGCCCTCCATCTTTCCCAACATCAGGGTCTTTTCCAGGGAGTCCCCTTCTCCTTGTGCCCTCAATCTTTCCCAAGATCAGGGTCTTTTCCAGGGAGTCTTCTCATGAGGTGGCCAAAGTATTGGAGACTCAGCTTCAGGATCTGTCCTTCCAGGGAGCCCTCAGGGCTGATTTCCTTCAGAATGGAGAGGTTTGATCTTCTTGCAGTCCATGGGACTCTCAAGAGTCTCCTCCAGCACCATAATTCAAAAGCATCAATTCTTCGGCGATCAGCCTTCTTGATGGTCCAGCTCTCACTTCCATACATCACTACTGGGAAAACCAGAGCTTTAACTATACGGACCTTTGTCGGCAAGGTGATGTCTTTGCTTTTTAAGATGCTGTCTAGGTTTGTCATTGCTTTTCTCCCAAGAAGCAGGCGTCTTTTAATTTCGGGACTGCTGTCACCATCTGCAGTGATCAAGGAGCCCAAGAAAGTCAAATCTCTCCCTGCCTCCATTTCTTCCCCTTCTATTTGCCAGGAGGTGATGGGACCAGTGGCCATGATCTTGGTTTTTTTGATGTTGAGCTGCAGACCATATTTTGCGCTCTCCTCTTTCACCCTCATTAAAAGGTTCTTTAATTCCTCCTCGCTTTCTGCCATCAAGGTTGTGTCATCTGCATATCTGAGGTTGTGGATATTTCTTCCGGCAATCTTAATTCCGGCTTGGGATTCATCTAGTCCAGCCTTTTGCATTACTTAAGCTTGCTAATGATTTCCAATTCAGCAATTTAGCCCAGAAAAATCCAACCTTTCCCCGCAGGACCTATTGCAGTCATCCGCAGTCGTTAACAGCCATCAACAGGTTTACCACTCTTACAGCCCACCACCCCCACCCTCTGAATATATATATAAGGGTCTGCTTGCTTCTGTTTCAAGTGTATCTGAAGAAGTGTGCATGCACACGAAAGCTCGTACCAAAAAAACCCCAAAAACTTAGTTGGTCTTTAAGGTGCTACCGAAGGAATTTTTTTATTTCGCTTCGACTCAGACCAACACGGCTACCTACCTGTAACTTGCTCTGTATTAGACATCCTAGGCTACCTCCGTGCTGGGAACATGTTCATACACTTTTTTGGAGTTTCTGCGTAACTGTGAGCGCTTGTCTCTTTTTCCCCCTGTTCAACTTCCTGTGTGTGTGTGTGTGTTTTGCAGAGCCCAGAAAAATCCAACCTTTAATGGAATCCTATATAATAAAGTGCAAGTGTCTCTGCGTCCTGATTCCCTGTGTCCCGTTTTCCGCGCTAATGCCCCAGGGACACAGGGATTGGACGAAGAGACTGCACGCGCGCACTCTCCCCCCCCCTGCCTCCTCCAACCGCCGCTCCCGGCCGGTCACTGCAGGGCACGTCAGGGAAGCGAGGGTGGAGGCCGGCGGAGGCCTCCTCCTCACAACCCTCCCTGGCCCGTGAGAGGAGCGGCGGGAGGCCGCGAAGCAGCGGCGGCGAGGTAGGCGTTTGTGTCCCGCGTCCTTCCTGCCTGCTGCCTTTGGCCCCCGGAACCTCTTCGGCCGAGGGGCGGGCGCCTCTTGAGGGGGTGCAGAGTGGAGGTAGTGAGAATGTCCTATGGAGGAGGGAGAAAGGTTGTTTTCTGCTGCTCCAGAGAAGCGGACACGGAGCAGCGGATTCAAACTACAAGAAAGAAGATTCCACCTAAACATTAGGAAGAACTTCCTGACAGTAAGAGTTGTTCGGCAGTGGAATTTGCTGCCAAGGAGTGGGGTGGAGTCTCCTTCTTTGGAGGTCTTTAAGCAGAGGCTTGACAGGCATATGTCAAGAATGCTTGGATGGTGTTTCCTGCTTGGCAGGGGGTTGGACTGGATGGCTCTTCCAACTCTATGATTCTATGATTAGGAAGAACTTCCTGACAGTAAGAGCTGTTCGGCAGTGGAATTTGCTGCCAAGGAGTGGGGTGGAGTCTCCTTCTTTGGAGGTCTTTAAGCAGAGGCTTGACAGGCATATGTCAAGAATGCTTTGATGGTGTTTCCTGCTCGGCAGGGGGTTGGACTGGATGGCCCTTGTGGTCTCTTCCAACTCTATGATTCTATAAAAAAATTCCTTCAGTAGCACCTTAAAGACCAACTAAGTTTATATTTTGGTATGAGCTTTCGTGTGCATGCACACTTCTTCAGATACCTGAAGGTATTCTTAGTGTGCATGCACACGAAAGCTCATACCAAAATATAAACTTAGTTGGTCTTTAAGGTGCTACTGAAGGAATTTTTTTATTTTGCTTCGACTCAGACCAACACGGCTACCTACCTGTAACTAGATCTATGATTCTATGATCACCAAATTAATGAAATGTTTAAAATGGATAAAAAAAGTTGGTTTTCAAATGCAAAAGTCTAAATTAGAAACAGAATTGTTAGATTCTAAAAGTAAAAATTAATCAAAAATGCACAATGTCTTGTTGGAATGGCATACAAAAGACGAGCAAACAAAAAGTGCGACGATAAAATGGGCAAATGATGTGGGGCACAACATCATGGTGGAGGATTGGGAAAGGTTATGGAAGCAAAACATGAAATTTACCGCGAGTGCAGTTTCAAAAGAAAATTTAATGAAAATGACGTATAGATGGTATCTGACTCCGGTAAAGCTAGCTAAGATTTACCATAAACAAGACAATAAGTGCTGGAAATGTAAAAAGCAAGAGGGAACTTTCTTCCACATGTGGTGGATGTGCCCCCAAGTGAGAGACTTCTGGGAAAAGATTTATAATGAACTGGAAAAAGTGCTGAAAAGCACCTTTGCTAAGAAACCAGAGGCCTTCTTACTTGGGATAACAGGGGATTATATCCCCAAGAAAGATGTGGTTTTCTTTTTTGTATGCCACAACAGCAGCGAGAATACGATTGGCAAAGAATTGGAAGAATGAAGAATTGCCAACTGTGGATGAATGGCAGAAGAAATTGATAGAATATATGGAACTGTCTGAGTTGACGGGGAGTGAAAAAGCAGCGGAAGAAGAAATTTAGAATTTATTTGAAAAATAAGCATGTAATAGACTGATTTAATGGCAGTGAGGGAGATACAAGGAAGTTGTAGATTACACAAAGGTTTGAAAATAAGCATTGCTAGAAGATAGGGATATTATAATTAAGAAGTAAAATATAGATTGAGCGTTTAAAAGATAAGATATAATAGATATAGTAATATGGTAATATTGAAGCAAATTTAGAATCATAGAATCGTAGAGTTGGAAGAGACCACAAGGGCCATCCAGTCCAACCCCCTGCCAAGCAGGAAACACCATCAAAGCATTCTTGACATATGCCTGTCAAGCCTCTGCTTAAAGACCTCCAAAGGAGGAGACTCCACCACACTCCTTGGTAGCAAATTCCACTGCCGAACAGCTCTTACTGTCAGGAAGTTCTTCCTAATGTTGAGGTGGAATCTTCTTTCTTGTAGTTTGAATCCATTGCTATGTGTCCGCTTCTCTGGAGCAGCAGAAAACAACCTTTCTCCCTCCTCTATATGACATCCTTTCGTATATTTGAACATGGCTATCATATCACCCCTTAACCTTCTCTTCTCCAGGCTAAATCGATGTAAGATTTAGAATTTACTAAATATGAAATGAAAAAGAAGCGCAGCAAGAGGTGGGAGAGGAAGTCAATAGATTAGAAATAAGGTTTATAAGCAAGAATTTTGATTTTTGTGTTTTTTGTATTTTGTATTTTTTGTATTTTTGTATTTTTTGTATCTAGTGTGTTTTGTATTTTTGTATGTGTGAAAATCTTTAATAAATATATATTTTTTTAAGAGTCTAAAGCAAGGGTCTTACCTCTTTCTCGTGCTCCGTTCTCATGCTGGGGTTCGCATTGACTTCCATCAAGATTGGCTTCAGGTTTTTCATCAGCAGAATGTCAAATCCTAAAATCTTTAGACAAGAAACAACAGCGCTTTTTTAAAAATTATTTTTAAAAAGACATTTCCAAGCTCCCCTATGCTGGACATTTTCAGAATCAGCCCTACAGTTAATCTCTAAATGGAATCAATGTGTCTGCTGGATAAAATGGCTGCATTCACACGTCACATGCAATTAATATGGTTTACCCATAGCTGCCAAGTCTCCCGTTTTCCCCGGGAAACCCCCGTTTTTACTTACCTTTTTCCCGGTGGTCCCCCGTATCACTTCGTCTCCCGTTTTTCTCCGTTATTTTCTCCTGCCGGCGGCCATTTTTTTCCCTTTCCGATTTGCCCTTCTATGGGCACCAGAAATGGCCGCCGCCAGCTTCAAAAGCCGCATGTACCCATGTCCGGAAGTGCATAGTCGCCACGTCCGGTGTTGGCGGCGGCCATTTTGGTGCCCATAGATGGGCGGGGCGTCACCGGAAGTTGCGCCGGAGCACTTCCTGACATGCGCGCAAGCGACTTTCGAAGCCGCCGGCGGCCATTTTGGGTGCCCATAGAAGGGCAAAGCGACACCGGAAGTTACATCGACGCAACTTCCGGTGTCAAATGGCTGCCGGTCCCGGATTCTGCAGTCCGGAACTTGGAAGGTAAGGCTTTACCACGAATGGGCAAGTGGTTCCTGCCTCAATCTTCTCTTAGCACCCTGATGGCGAACCTATGGGGTATTTATTTTTAAAAAAATAATTATTATTTTTTGGTTTATTAAATACAGTTATATATTACAATTACAGTGGTGCCTCGCTAGACGAAATTAATTCGTTCCACGGGTCTTTTCTTATAGCGAAAAATTCGTCTAGCGAATCCCATAGGAATGCATTGAAATTTTTTTTGCCCATAGGAACGCATTAATTGAATTTCTTTTTTTTTTATTTTTTTATTTTTTAATTAAACACAAACAAAACAAAAGACACACACAAACAAAAATTTCATAATCTGAATTTCGTCTCTAATCATTGTGTTTGACTTCCTCGGTTCCTCCTTACTGCGATTCATAACATATTAATCTGTTAGCAATTTCTACTTCATATTCCTCTTTAACTTTGATTCCATATATTTATATCTTAATCCATCCATAACCTTAATAAATATTACAATTTTCCTTCAACACAAATCTGTTTTCATAAGCTGCAGCTCCCTGTTTCTATCAAAAACCCTTTCTTGTTACTCTATTTCTATATTATTCTTATTCTTATTACTCTATTTCTATATTATTCTATTTTATATATTACTCTATTTCTATATTATTCTTTTTCAAAGAGTCTTTAAAACTTCTTCCACCGTTTTTTCTCGCTGGTCTCAAAGTCTCCCGGTCAGGTCGGCTAATTCCATGTATTCCGCATTAATTGAACTTCAATGCATTCCTATGGGAAACCGCGATTCGCTAGACGGATTTTTCGTAAAACCCATTCGTCTAGCGAGGCAAGCTCCGCTCGAAAAATCCTTTCGTTCAGCGGAAATTTCGTTAAGCGGGGCCTTCGTTAAGCGAGGCACCACTGTATACATTTTTTGTTATTTAAACTCTAAATATCATGAAATTATGGGGTTTTTCTCGAAGTGACACACCACCCGAGTTATGCTCAGTTTTTTGACGAAATTTTGGCACACCAAGCTCAAAAGGTTGCCCATCACTGTCTTAGCGTGATCAACAAACCATGATTAAGCCCCAAGGGGACGGTGTTGGGAGCCTAAAAAAAAACCAGGAGGGCACCATTAAACCATTAAGCCCATAGGGGACGGTGTTGGGAGCCTAAAAAAAAACCAGGAGGGCACCAGCTGAGGAAGGCTGGCAAAATGTAAAGAAATACTCTAACAGGGTTAATTCTCAGATTTGCACCATTTAAAGAATATATATATATATATCGAGTAGTATCAATGCAAAGCAGTAAGTAGGTTTGAGATTATTTTTTGCAATATATTTTAGTAAGCAGCTATCTTCTGACATTTTGTTAAAGAAATAAATGAAATAGGATGTTGTTGTTTAGTCGTTTCGTCGTGTCCGACTCTTCGTGACCCCATGGACCAGAGCACGCCATGAATGAAGTGGGATAGCTGTGTTATATTGCATTGATTTATTTAATTGGTACGCTGCCCGTTGTCTGAAGAGCTCAGGCAGTTCACAAAATAAAATTACAAGATATTAATAATAATAATAATAATAATTTATTATTTATACCCCGCCCATCTGGCTGGGTTTCCCCAGCCACTCTGGGCGGCTTCCAACAAAATATTAAAATACAGAAATCCATCAGACATTAAAAGCTTCCCTAAACAGGGCTGCCTTGAGATGCCTTCTAAAGGTCTGGTAATTGTTATTCTCTTTGACCTCTGGTGGGAGGGTGTTCCACAGGGCGGGCGCCACCACCGAGAAGGCCCTCTGCCTGGTTCCCCGCAACTTGGCTTCTCGCAACGAGGGAACCGCCAGAAGGCCCTCGGTGCTGGACCTCAGTGTCCGGGCAGAATGATGGGGGTGGAGACGCTCCTTCAGTACTTCCTGACAGTAAGAGCTGTTCGGCAGTGGGATTTGCTGCCAAGGAGTGTGGTGGAGTCTCCTTCTTTGGAGGTCTTTAACGATGGGGGTGGAGACGCTCCTTCAGGTATACTGGACCGAGGCCGTTTAGGGCTTTCAAGGTCGGCACCAACACTTTGAACTGTGCTCGGAAACGTACTGGGAGCCAATGTATAAAACATAAAATACATAACAAAAACCGGTAGGATGTTAATCAGACCACGGCATGGTTGAAAAGGAATGTTTTCACCTGGCACCTAAAGGCGTATAATGAAGCAGCCAGACGGGCCTCACTGGGGAGAGCATTCCACAAACGGGGAATGGTACATAGAATCATAGAATCGTCGAGTTGGAAGAGACCCCAAGGGCCATCCAGTCCAACCCCCTGCCAAGCAGGAAACACCATCCAAGCATTCTTGACATATGCCTGTCAAGCCATTGTATTGTATCCTTCTAGAGGTGTTGTCCAAGTCCTCTATGATTCTATGATTAGGAGGAACTTCCTGACAGTAAGAGCTGTTCGACAGTGGAATTTGCTGCCAAGGAGTGTGGCCCTTGTGGTCCCTTCCAACTCTACGATTCTATGATTCTATGAAATTTCCTTGTGACATCAGTCTGAAACATTCATTGGTGGTCAGGGTCTGCCCATGCGATGCCCACCCAACCAGAAGGCCACACAGGGCAAGGAACTTAAGATGCCCTCACACAGAAAAGGGTGGCGAATGGGAGTTGGAGGGCCAAATAGGAGGAGAGAAGGAGAGAAGGAGACCAGTCTAGGAGGAAGGAAAGCGCTGTTCCTCAGGCCCAGCCCAGTAGATATATATAGTCAGCAGCACTTTCCACAAAGTCATGAGGTCATAGAATCATAGAGTTGGAAGAGACCCCAAGGGCCATCCAGTCCAACCCCCTGCCGAGCAGGAAACACCATCAAAGCATTCTTGACATATGCCTGTCGAGCCTCTGCTTAAAGACATCCAAAGAAGGAGACTCTGCCACACTCCTTGGTAGCAAATCCCACTGCCGAACAGCTCTTACTGTCAGGAAGTTCCTCCTAATCATAGAATCGTAGAGTTGGAAGAGACCACAAGGGCCATCCAGTCCAACCCCCTGCCAAGCAGGAAACACCATCAAAGCATTCTTGACATATGCCTGTCAAGCCTCTGCTTAAAGACCTCCAAAGAAGGAGACTCCACCACACTCCTTGGCAGCAAATTCCACTGCCGAACAGCTCTGACTGTCAGGAAGTTCTTCCTAATGTTGAGGTGGAATCTTCTTTCTTGAAGTTTGAATCCATTGCTCCGTGTCCGCTTCTCTGGAGCAGCAGAAAACAACCTTTCTTCCTCCTCTAGAATCCTAGAGTTGGAAGAGACCCCAAGGGCCATCCAGTCCAACCCCCTGCCGAGCAGGAAACACCATCAAAGCATTCCTGACAGATGGCTGTCCAGCCTCCGCTTAAAGACCTCCATAGAAGGAGACTCCACCACACTCCTTGGTAGCAAATTCCACTGCCAAACAGCTCTTACTGTCAGGAAGTTCTTCCTAATATTTAGTCTCTTATTGAAGCCACCTAAGCCAGTGAGCCCCCATGGTATCTTGTGGCAGTGAGTTGCATCATTTGCTTGAACCTGCTGCCTATCAACTTAATTGGATGGTCCTCAATTCTAGTATTGCAAGGCGGGGGAATCATAGAATCGTAGAGTTGGAAGAGACCACAAGGGCCATCCAGTCCAACCCCCTGCCAAGCAGGAAACACCATCAAAGTATTCTTGACATATGCCTGTCAAGCCTCTGCTTAAAGACCTCCAAAGAAGGAGACTCCACCACACTCCTTGGCAGCAAATTCCACTGCCGAACAGCTCTGACTGTCAGGAAGTTCTTCCTAATGTTGAGGTGGAATCTTCTTTCTTGTAGCTTGAATCCATTGCTCCGTGTCCGCTTCTCTGGAGCAGCAGAAAACAACCTTTCTCCCTCCTCTATATGACATCCTTTCATATATTTGAACATGGAATATTTATGGAGATGTCAATGCTTCTATTATTCTATCTCATTATATATTGTAACTATAGCACATCTTGATGTAACTTTGATATATTCTTCTCTTTTGCATGTGATTTGTTTCTGTAGTTCTTAGTGTTGCTTAATATGCTTTAGGGATTTATTTAATTATGTTACTTAAAGTGGAGTTATTCCGATGGTCAGCAGCAGATGTAGTAGTATTGCTTGGCTTGAATGCGGACTGTATTATATTTCTTATATTGACTCCTTTGCAACGGGATTTTTAGACCACTTAAGTTTTCTGCTGAAATGTGAAGCGGCATATAAATTAAAATGCATGAAATGAAACTTGGTTTGGATATTGAATCAGCCTTTTTTTTATCCACAGGATAGACGTTTTATAAGTTATGCTACAGCAGCACCAAGGCTACTAATAGCAAAAGATTGGAAGTCTCAAAGGGTACCAACTAAGGAGGAATGGCAAATTAAAGTAACGAACTATTGCAATTGGGCTGTGAAATATGAAGAAGTAAAGGGAACAAAGAAAGAAGATGGTGCGAAAAATTGGAAATCATTCATGGACTATATTAAGTGCCAGGCGGAAAAAACCAAACCTATTTCAGGACTGGTTACAGGTAGGTAGCCGTGTTGGTCTGGATCGAAGTAAAATAAAAAAATTCCTTCAGTAGCACCTTAAAGACCAACTAAGTTTTTATTTTGGTATGAGCTTTCGTGTGCATGCACACTTCTTCAGATACAGTGAAATGGAAGTTTCCAGGCACTTATGTAGAGAAGGGGTGGGGAGGGGTGGGGATGGGGAGGGGGGATCACTCAGAAGGGTGGTGGAAATGGGTGATTGACTGACTGATAGCTGTTGATGACCGCAAACGACTGCAAATGGTTTTGCATGAAAAAGCAAGGGTTGAGATGGCTGAAGATCGCTTATCATGTATAATGAGATAAGAACCCGATATCTCTGTTCAAACCAGGTCCCTCCATGGTTTTGAGCTTGGTGATAAGTTGCAATTCAGCAACTTCTCTTTCCAGTCTATTTCTGAAATTCTTTTGTAGTAAGACAGCTACTTTGAGATCTTGTATAGAATGTCCTGGGAGATTGAAGTGTTCTCCTACTGGTTTTTCTGTCTTCTGGTTCCTGATGTCAGATTTATGTCCATTTATCCTTTGGCGTAGGGTTTGGCCTGTTTGTCCAATATAGAGAGCTGAAGGGCACTGTTGGCATTTGATGGCATACACAATGTTAGAGGATGAGCAATTAAATAGTCCTGAGATGGTATGTTGGATGTTGTTGGGGCCAGTGATGGTGTTGTCCGGGTGTATGTGGCAGCAAAGTTGGCATCTGGGTTTATTGCAGGCTCTGGTACCAGTGTCCATGTTAAGTCTGGTGGTTGTATTATTGTGGGTGAGGAGTTGTTTAAGATTGGGTGGCTGTCTGTAGGCAATGAAAGGTCTTCCTCCCAGAGCTTGAGAAAGGGAGCGGTCATTGTCCAGGAGAGGCTGTAGATCTCTGATGATGCGTTGTACTGTTTTAGCTTGGGAGCTGTATGTGATGACTAGTGGTGTTCTGTTATTTTCTTTTTTGGGTCTGTCTTGCAGCAGGTTCTCTCTAGGTATCTGTCTGGCTCTGTTGATCTGTTGTTTAACTTCATCAGGTGGATATTTTAGTTCTAAAAAGGTTTGCTGTAGATCTCTAACCCTAACCCTAACCCTATTTCAGGACTGTTAAACGCTCAAAAAGCAACATGGCAGAGAGAGAGGAAAAAGAGAAGAGGACATAAAAGGAAAGAAATGGGAAAATAGGATAGAAAGAATGCACAAAAAGTGTAGAGGATCAGGAAAATAAATGGTATGTTGTTGAAAAAGAAATTAAAAGGTGCAGAAGGAAAACTGTCAAGACAGTTAAGTGAAGGTTGAGAAGAAGGGGAAGGGGTGGGGGGGGATGGGGGGAATTCAATAAAACAAATTGGTAAGGATTTGATGTATTTTAAATGTTGGTTAACTGTATGGATATATATGTTTTTTGTTTCTTATCTTCTTTTTTCTCCTGTGCATTTGCAGACTTTGTGTAATGACTTGCAATAATCAAATAAACTTTCTTTAAAAAGAAAAGAAAAAAAGAATCAGCCTTTTTTTTTTTTGATGCTCTCGCTGATTAAACTGCTGATTTTACACCACCTTGGTTTGTTTCTTCATTTCCAAACTTGACAAGATACAAAGCTGACACAGAGACGAGACGTAAGTGCTCAGTCAATTGCCCTGATTCAAATCAACCCACCCTATCCAGAATCTACCCAGGGCACACTTTTAATAAAAGAAGAACAGGAGAAGAATCGGCTGGATTAGGCCAAACGAGGGCCATCTAGTCCAGCATCCTGTTCTCACAATAACCAACCAGATGCCCATTATGGGAAGCCGGCAAGAAGGACCGGAGCGCAAGAGCACCCCTTCCTTCCTTCCTGCAGTTTCCAGCATCTTGTCTTCGGAAGCATTATTGCCATTGGCCATGGAGGCAATGAATTCGTCCAATCCTCTTTTCATAGAATCGTAGAGTTGGAAGAGACCCCAAGGGCCATCCTGTCCAACCCCCTGCCGAGCAGGAAACACCATCAAAGCATTCTTGACATATGCCTGTCAAGCCTCTGCTTAAAGACCTCCAAAGGCGGAGACTCCACCACACTCCTTGGCAGCAAAATCCACTGCCGAATGGCTCTGACTGTCAGGAAGTTCTTCCTAATCATAGAATCATAGAGTTGGAAGAGACCACAAGGGTCATCCAGTCCAACCCCCTGCCAAGCAGGAAACACCATCAAAGCATTCTTGACATATGCCTGTCAAGCCTCTGCTTAAAGACCTCCAAAGAAGGAGACCACTGTATTCCGCTCTGGTCAGACCTCACCTGGAGTACTGTGTCCAGTTCTGGGCACCACAGTTCAAGAAGGATCCTGACAAGCTGGAACGTGTCCAGAAGAGGGCAACCAAAATGGTCAAAGGCCTGGAAACGATGCCTTATGAGGAACGGCTTAGGGAGCTGGGTATGTTTAGCCTGGAGGAGAGAAGGTGAAGGGGTGATATGATAGCCATGTTCAAATATATAAAAGGATGTCACATAGAGGAGGGTGAAAGGTTGTTTTCTGCTGCTCCAGAGAAGCGGACACGGAGCAATGGATTCAAACTTCAAGAAAGAAGATTCCACCTCAACATCAGGAAGAACTTCCTGAAAGTCAGAGCTCTTCGGCAGTGGGATTTGCTGCCAAGGAGTGTGGTGGAGTCTCCTTCTTTGGAGGTCTTTAAGCAGAGGCTTGACAGCCACCTGTCAGGAATGCTTTGATGGTGTTTCCTCCTTGGCAGGGGGGTTGGACTGGATGGCCCTTGGGGTCTCTTCCAACTCTACGATTCTATGATTCACCCCACCCGTTCCGGCCTTTTCGTGACGTGTTAAGGGACAAATTTGTGTCACTTCTGGGTTCGGCACTGCGTGCGATCGCACATCTTTCGGGCGCACGTTAATCGGTTGTTGCCTATAGTGCCCTACCAAAGATTGCTACCATAGATTGCTAAAAGCAAAGGTTTGCTACGTTTACAACAAGGTGGTTTCCTGGTGGAAGGAGAAGGTAAGGGGCGGGGGGAGAGAGAGAGAGAGAGATTGCTCCGAGACGGGTTCCACAGGACAGTATTTTGACTGCAGGTTTTGAGACAATAATTGACAAATTGTGACTGTGGCAGTTCCTCTTGGCTTTAATGGCACAGCCTGCTCACATAATCACAGCTCTTTTCGGGTCCGAATGGCATGAACTGCCATTTTGCAAAGGTCAGGAGGAGCTACTGAGATTTCAGCTCATCCTGACCCACACTGGCAAAAACAACAAGAAGAAAACAGAAGAGAAAATGAATGTATTTTCTGATTTAAGCAAGCTGAGGGAGGGAGGGAGGGAGTCAGAAGAATCACAGAATCATAGAGTTGGAAGAGACCCCGAGGGCCATCCAGTCCAACCCCCTGCCAAGCAGGAAACACCATCAAAGCATTCTTGACATATGCCTGTCAAGCCTCTGCTTAAAGACCTCCAAAGGAGGAGACTCCACCACACTCCTTGGCAGCAAATCCCACTGCCGAACAGCTCTGACTGTCAGGAAGTTCTTCCTAATGTTGAGGTGGAATCTTCTTTCTTGTAGTTTGAATCCATTGCTCCGTGTCCGCTTCTCTGGAGCAGCAGAAAACAACCTTTCTCCCTCCTCCATATGACATCCTTTCATATATTTGGACATGGCTATCATATCACCCCTTAACCTTCTCTTCTCCAGGCTAAACATACCCAGCTCCCTAAGCCGTTCCTCATAAGGCATCGTTTCCAGGCCTTTGACCATTTTGGTTGTCCTCTTCTGGACACATTCCAGCTTGTCAGTATCCTTCTTGAACTGGGGTGCCCAGAACTGGACACAGTACTCCAGGTGAGGTCTGACCAGAGCAGAATACAGTGGTACTATTACTTCCCTTGATCTAGCTGCTATACTCCTCTTGATGCAGCCCAGAATTGCATTGGCTTTTTGAGCTGCTGCATCACACTGCTGACTCATGTCAAGTTTGTGGTCTACCAAGACTCCTGGATCCTTTTCACATGTACTGTTTGTCGTCTACCAAGACTCCTAGATCCTTTTCACATGTACTGCTCTCAAGCCAGGTGTCACCCATCCTGTATTTGTGATTATGGTCTTATATCCTGTCTGCATAAAAATAACAAACCTCTATAAAAAGAACAAGTCTGAAAATGGACAAACAAACCAAGGTTGCATCTGTTGATGAGGGATACGTCTGCAAGAACTTCTGTTGCCTTAAATGATTTTCTTGGAACATTTGGGACAGATAAAAGAAAATGCACATGGCAGAATTAAACTGTGGAACTCACTTCCACAGGAGGCAGTGTTGGCCACCCCCTTGGCTGGCTTCAAAAGAAGATCGGACAAATTCACGGAGGAGACAAGGCCATCAATGTCCACTAGCCACGGTTGGAGGCAGCAATGGAAACCACTGGAAGGGAGAGGGCTCAAATTCTACTTGCAGCTTTCTCAGTGGAGGTATATTGCTAGCCACCATGAAAACAGGACGCTACACTAGGCGGGGGCCCCTGGGCCTGATCCAGAAGGGCATTTCTTATGTTCTTAGACTTACGCACCCTCAAATGCCCTCTAGTCTAAATCAAATGCCCTCTAGTCTAAATGCCCTCTAGTCTAAATGGCTCACCTGGAAGCAAGAAGGCCCCGGTTTTCCGGCAGGGATATCGGACTGGTGGTAAATTTTCAGGTTAGGGACCATGGCAATCACAGTCTTGATGACCAGGGAAACGATGTTTTCCGTGAGATCCTCGAGGTCGACGCCGCCGGAGGACAACCTATTGAGGACGCTGGAAAAGGTCTGCTTGCTGCCCGTGTTGGCGCTGTCGGAGTGGACAAAGTTCCCGCTGTGGACGTTGAGGGAGTAGTTGGTGAGGTGCATGAAGACCTGGTGGAGGTTCTTGTGGGTCGGCTCCTGGTAGCGCTCCGTGCAGAAGCGGCAGAGGCCGTCCTTGGCGACGTAGAACTCCAGCGGGTCCAGAGACTTCAGCAGGACGTAGAGGCGGATGTCGAACTTCAGGCTGTCGATGAGAAAGGGTTGGGACACGTACTCCTGGACCACCGCAGGTCGGGGGGGCCGGGCGCTCCCCGTCCCCTGGATGTCGGCGGGCTCCTTAATGAGGTAGATTCCGTCCCCCTGGCACCCGCCGTCAGGTTTCACAATGAATATGGGCTTCCACCTGGGGTTGGCTTCTTTCATCATCTGGACCTGAAAGGGAACAAGAGGGGAAAAGAACGTCTGTTACCTTTTGCCCCTTCTTGGTCCTAGACGGGCATAAATTATTTTATTCGTTCATTCATTCATTCATTCATTCAATACATACATACATACCCCGCCTTTCTCCATGGCAAGGATTTGAGGCAGCTTACAGATAAAAGTGGGACCCAGGTGCATAGCTGCCAAGTTATCCCCTTTTTTTTTTCAAAATTTTTTTATTCTTTTTAACATTAATAAAGTAACAATACAATAACAAAAACAAGTAGAAGAATACATATACACACAAATACAAGTTATCCCTTTTTTTAAAGGGATTTTCCATTATGCTGAATAGGCTTCCTCGCGAGAAAAGGGAAAATTTAGAATCATAGAATCCTAGAGTTGGAAGAGACCCCGAGGGCCATCCAGTCCAACCCCCTGCCAAGCAGGAAACGCCATCCAAGCATTCCTGACAGATGGCTGTCAAGCCTCTGCTTAAAGACCTCCAGAGAAGGAGACTCCACCACACTCCTTGGCAGCAAATTCCACTGCCGAACAGCTCTTACTGTCAGGAAGTTCTTCCTAATGTTTAGGTGGTTATACTATTAGAATAATAGAATCCTAGAGTTGGAAGAGACCACGGGGGCCATCCAGTCCAACCCCCTGCCAAGCAGGAAACACCATCAAAGCATTCCTGACAGATGCCTGTCGAGCCTCTGCTTCAAGACCTCCAAAGGAGGAGACTCCGCCCCACTCCTTGGCAGCAAATCCCACTGCCGAACAGCTCTTACTGTCAGGAAGTTCGTCCTAATCATAGAATCCTAGAGTTGGAAGAGACCCCAAGGGCCATCCAGTCCAACCCCCTGCCAAGCAGGAAACGCCATCCAAGCATTCCTGACAGATGGCTGTCAAGCCTCTGCTTAAAGACCTCCAAAGGAGGAGACTCCACCACACTCCTTGGTAGCAAATTCCACTGCCGAACAGCTCTTACTGTCTCTAACTTGGCAGCTATGCCCAGGTGGCGCTGTGGGTTAAACCACTGAGCCTAGGGCGTGCCGATCAGAAGGTCGGCGGTTCGAATCCCCGCGGCGGGGTGAGCTCCCCTCGCTCGGTCCCAGCTCCTGCCAACCTAGCAGTTCGAAAGCACGTCAAAAGTGCAAGTAGGTAAATAGGAACCGCTACAGCGGGGAAGGTAAACGGCGTTTCCGTGCGCTGCTCTGGTTCGCCAGAAGCGGCTTTGCCATGCTGGCCACATGACCTGGAAGCTGTACGCCGGCTCCCTCGGCCAATAATGCGAGATGAGCGCGCAACCCCAGAGTCGGTCACGGCTGGACCTAATGGTCAGGGGTCCCTTGACCTTTACCTTACAGATAAAAGTAAGAACAGCTCAAAACATGGGGGTGAAAAATTTACCGACCCACCTACCCTCTCTCCCTGACTAAGTCAGCAACTTACTCGGGGCTTACATTCCAGGGAGGTACAGTATTGGCCCACCTGAAAATAGAATCATAGAATCCTAGAGTTGGAAGAGACCCCAAGGGCCATCCAGTCCAACCCCCTGCCAAGCAGGAAACACCATCCAAGCATTCTTGACATATGCCTGTCAAGCCTCTGCTTAAAGACCCCCAAAGAAGGAGACTCCACCACACTCCTTGGCAGCAAATCCCACTGCCGAACAGCTCTTACTGTCAGGAAGTTCTTCCTAATGTTTAGGCGGTTAAGTTCTTCCTAATGTTGAGGTGGAATCTTCAAAGCAACAGGAGTCCTGTTGCTTAAACCAAGGTATATGAGAGCTGCCTGCAGGTATTCATAAGAGGGACAAGTGGCACTTTGCGTGTGCTCAGAGGCTACTCCCCTTGCTCAGTGAAACACAATAGGATCCAGCCCCAGGGGATCCACATTCAGTCCTGCTTCCTTTCTGTGTGTGCATTTGGCAAGCCTTTAACTATGGCCTCCCTAAATTAAATTCATAGAATCATAGAATCATAGAGTTGGAAGAGACCCCAAGGGCCATCCAGTCCAATCCCCTGCCGAGCAGGAAACACCATCCAAGCATTCTTGACATATGCCTGTCAAGCCTCTGCTTAAAGACCTCCAAAGAAGGAGACTCCACCACACTCCTTGGCAGCAAATTCCACTGCCGAACAGCTCTTACTGTCAGGAAGTTCTTCCTAATGTTGAGGTGGAATCTTCTTTCTTGAAGTTTGAATCCATTGCTCCGTGTCCGCTTCTCCGGAGCAGCAGAAAACAACCTTTCTCCCTCCTCTATATGACATCCTTTCATATATTTCATAGAATCATAGAATCATAGAGTTGGAAGAGACCACCAGGGCCATCCAGTCCAACCCCCTGCCGAGCAGGAAACACCATCCAAGCATTCTTGACATATGCCTGCCAAGCCTCTGCTTAAAGACCCCCAAAGAAGGAGACTCCACCACACTCCTTGGCAGCAAATCCCACTGCCGAACAGCTCTTACTGTCAGGAAGTTCTTCCTAATGTTTAGGTGGTTAAGTTCTTCCTAATGTTGAGGTGGAATCTTCAAAGCAACAGGAGTCCTGTTGCTTAAACCAAGGTATATGAGAGCTGCCTGCAGGTATTCATAAGAGGGACAGTGGCACTTTGCGTGTGCTCAGAGGCTACTCCCCTTGCTCAGTGAAACACAATAAGATCCAGCCCCAGGGGATCCACATTCAGTCCTGCTTCCTTTCTGTGTGTGCATTTGGCAAGCCTTTAACTATGGCCTCCCTAAATTAAATTCATAGAATCATAGAATCATAGAGTTGGAAGAGACCCCAAGGGCCATCCAGTCCAACCCCCTGCCGAGCAGGAAACACCATCAAAGCATTCCTGGCGTATGGCTGTCAAGCCTCTGCTTAAAGACCTCCAAAGAAGGAGACTCCACCACACTCCTTGGCAGCAAATTCCACTGCCGAACAGCTCTTACTTGAACCTGCTGCCATCCAACTTAATTGGATGATCCTCAATTCTAGTATTGCAAGGCGGGGGAATCATAGAATCCTAGAGTTGGAAGAGACCACCAGGGCCATCCAGTCCAACCCCCTGCCAAGCAGGACACACCATCAAAGCATTCTTGACATATGCCTGTCAAGCCTATGCTTCAAGACCTCCAAAGAAGGAGACTCCACCACACTCCTTGGCAGCAAATTCCACTGCCGAACAGCTCTTACTGTCAGGAAGTTCTTCCTAATGTTTAGGTGGTTATACTATTAGAATCATAGAATCATAGAGTTGGAAGAGACCACAAGGGCCATCCAGTCCAACCCCCTGCCAAACAGGAAACACCATCATAGAATCATAGAATCATAGAATCGTAGAGTTGGAAGAGACCCCAAGGGCCATCCAGTCCAACCCCCTGCCGAGCAGGAAACACCATCAAAGCATTCCTGACATATGCCTGTCAAGCCTCTGCTTAAAGACCCCCAAAGAAGGAGACTCCACCACACTCCTTGGCAGCAAATTCCACTGCCGAACAGCTCTTACTGTCAGGAAGTTCTTCCTAATGTTGAGGTGGAATCTTCTTTCTTGAAGTTTGAATCCATTGCTCCGTGTCCGCTTCTCTGGAGCAGCAGAAAACAACCTTTCTCCCTCCTCTATATGACATCCTTTCATATATTTCATAGAATCATAGAATCATAGAGTTGGAAGAGACCCCAAGGGCCATCCAGTCCAACCCCCTGCACAAGTGAGTGGGCTGCACAAGTGAGTGTGCCTGGGTTTGAGTAAAGAAACCAAACCCGGTTGAATTTCTGCCTGCTTTACTAAGGGTAGTCAGAGGCTTGCAACCTCGTAACAGGGCGGAGAGCTATCCCTTTTAGGCTCCCTGGCCAGCTGCAAGTGAGAAAGGGTGGTGGCGGCGAACTACTGGGAAATTGTTTTGACTACGGCTCACAAGAGACGTGCCGAGTTGTGCGTTTCCCACAAGCTGCTCAAGTCAGGAGATTGGCGGGGAGGGGCAAGTGAGAGCCACCGGCCATTGCAAAATAATTCAACAACAATAATTGAAAACACTTTAAAGAATGAAAATCGGTGAGAAACCAAAAAGAAAGTCAGCATTCCAAATACCTAGGCAAGCTGGAAAAAAAGTCGAAAAAAGGCCGTTTTTGGCAGGAGCTGAAGCACAACAAAGACAACCTTCCTGGTATCGAGAGGCCATACTAAAACGTCAACTTCTTTCGAATCTCAAAGACCTTAGCGGAGATAGCCCACCTCTGCGAGGAAAATGGGAAACTCCTCTGGCAGGATCCAGGAGCGCGGGTAGAAGTCATATTCCTCGGGGAAGAGTTCCTGCATCATCCGCATGGCACGGCTCAGGGAGATCTTCCGAACCACCTCGGTCATGCCTGGGGAAGAAGGTCAAGCGTGAGCAGGGCCTCAACAACTGGAAACTCTTGGACAAAAGGGGGCATTGGGCGAGGAACGGCTTAGGGAGCTGGGTATGTCTAGCCTGGAGAAGAGAAGGTGAAGGGGTGATATGATAGCCATGTTCAAATAAACGAAAGGATGTTATATGGAGGAGGGAGAAAGGTTGTCTTCTGCTGCTCCAGAGAAGCGGACACGGAGCAATGGATTCAAACTACAAGAAAGAAAATTCCACCTAAACATTAGGAAGAACTTCCTGACAGTAAGAGCTGTTCGGCAGTGGGATTTGCTGCCAAGGAGTGTGGTGGAGTCTCCTTCTTTGGAGATCTTTAAGCTTTATAGGTCCAAACCTTCGAATTGGGCCTGGAAGCTAATTGGCAGTAAGAGCTGTTCGGCAGTGGAATTTGCTGCCAAGGAGTGTGGTGGCGTCTCCTTCTTTGGAGATCTTTAAGCTTTATAGGTCCAAACCTTGGAATTGGGCCTGGAAGCTAATTGGCAGTAAGAGCTGTTCGGCAGTGGAGTTTGCTGCCAAGGAGTGTGGTGGCGTCTCCTTCTTTGGAGATCTTTAAGCTTTATAGGTCCAAA
The DNA here is from genome assembly GCF_963506605.1 of Zootoca vivipara. NCBI lineage: Eukaryota > Metazoa > Chordata > Lepidosauria > Squamata > Lacertidae > Zootoca > Zootoca vivipara. Next base: position 337,285 of record NC_083294.1, on the reverse strand, counting down.
CCTTCGAATTGGGCCTGGAAGCTAATTGGCAGTAAGAGCTGTTCGGCAGTGGAGTTTGCTGCCAAGGAGTGTGGTGGCGTCTCCTTCTTTGGAGATCTTTAAGCTTTATAGGTCCAAACCTTGGAATTGGGCCTGGAAGCTAATTGGCAGTAAGAGCTGTTCGGCAGTGGAGTTTGCTGCCAAGGAGTGTGGTGGCGTCTCCTTCTTTGGAGATCTTTAAGCTTTATAGGTCCAAACCTTGGAATTGGGCCTGGAAGCTAATTGGCAGTAAGAGCTGTTCGGCAGTGGAGTTTGCTGCCAAGGAGTGTGGTGGAGTCTCCTTCTTTGGAGATCTTTAAGCTTTATAGGTCCAAACCTTCGAATTGGGCCTGGAAGCTAATTGGCAGTAAGAGCTGTTTGGCAGTGGGATTTGCTGCCAAGGAGTGTGGTGGCGTCTCCTTCTTTGGAGATCTTTAAGCTTTATAGGTCCAAACCTTCGAATTGGGCCTGGAAGCTAATTGGCAGTAAGAGCTGTTTGGCAGTGGGATTTGCTGCCAAGGAGTGTGGTGGCGTCTCCTTCTTTGGAGATCTTTAAGCTTTATAGGTCCAAACCTTCGAATTGGGCCTGGAAGCTAATTGGCAGTAAGAGCTGTTCAGCAGTGGAGTTTGCTACCAAGGAGTGTGGTGGAGTCTCCTCCTTTGGAGGTCTTTAAGCAGAGGCTTGACAGGCATATGTCAAGAATGCTTTGATGGTGTTTCCTGCTCGGTAGAGGGTTGGACTGGATGGCCCTTGTGGTCTCTTCCAACTCTACGATTCTATGATTCTATGATCTTTATCAATGACTTGGACGATGGGCTTGAGGGCATCCTGAGCAAGTTGGCAGATGACACCAAATTAGGAGGGGTGGCTAATACCCCAGAGGACAGGATCACACCTCAAAATGACCTTAATAGATTAGACAAATATATAAAAGGATGTCCTATAGAGGCGGGTGAAAGGTTGTTTTCTGCTGCTCCAGAGAAGCGGACACGGAGCAATGGATTCAAACCACAAGAAAGAAGATTCCACCCAAACATTAGGAAGAACTTCCTGACAGTCAGAGCTGTTCGGCAGTGGGCTTTGCCGCCAAGGAGCGTGGCGGAGTCTCCTTCTTTGGAGGTCTTTAAGCGGAGGCTTGACAAGGCATATGTCAAGAATGCTTTGATGGTGTTTCCAATCTAGGCCTAGAACACAGCATTTTGGGCAATGAGTGAAAATGTTGCCATTGACCAGCAGGCTAGTTTTTGCACTCATGCTCAGGGACACATTCTGGTCTGCTTAAGAACGGTGCAGATATGGTATGTGACAGGGGAATCCGGGGGGGGGGGATACATCCTGGGGAGGAATCCCAGGTCTGAGGTTTTGCACCCCTGGACCAGAGGGCTTAAGTGCCACGCCTGCGCCAGGAGCTCGATCCTGCATGAAAAGGACATAGAATCATAGAATCCTAGAGTTGGAAGAGACCCCGAGGGCCATCCAGTCCAACCCCCTGCCAAGCAGGAAGCACCATCAAAGCATTCTTGACATATGCCTGTCAAGCATCCGCTTAAAGACCTCCCAAGAAGGAGACTCCACCACACTCCTTGGCAGCAAATCCCACTGCCGAACAGCTCTGACTGTCAGGGTGTTCTTCCTAATCATAGAATCCTAGAGTTGGAAGAGACCCCGAGGGCCATCCAGTCCAACCCCCTGCCAAGCAGGAAGCACCATCAAAGCATTCTTGACATATGCCTGTCAAGCATCCGCTTAAAGACCTCCAAAGAAGGAGACTCCACCACACTCCTTGGCAGCAAATCCCACTGCCGAACAGCTCTTACTGTCAGGATGTTCTTCCTAAGGTTGAGGTGGAATCTTCAAAGCAACAGGAGTCCTGTTGCTTAAACCAAGGTATATGAGAGCTGCCTGCAAGGTATTCATAAGAGGGAGAGTGGCACTTTGCGTGTGCTCAGAGGCTACTCCCCTTGCTCAGTGAAACACAATAGGATCCAGCCCCAGGGGATCCACATTCAGTCCTGCTTCCTTTCTGGGTGTGCATTTGGCAAGCCTTTAACTATGGCCTCCCTAAATTAAATTCATAGAATCATAGAATCGTAGAGTTGGAAGAGACCCCAAGGGCCATCCAGTCCAACCGCCTGCCAAGCAGGAAACACCATCAAAGCATTCTTGACATATGCCTGTCAAGCCTCTGCTTAAAGACCTCCCAAGAAGGAGACTCCACCACACTCCTTGGCAGCAAATCCCACTGCCGAACAGCTCTTACTGTCAGGAAGTTCTTCCTAATCATAGAATCCTAGAGTTGGAAGAGACCCCGAGGGCCATCCAGTCCAACCCCCTGCCAAGCAGGAAACACCATCAAAGCATTCTTGACATATGGCTGTCAAGCCTCTGCTTAAAGACCTCCCAAGAAGGAGACTCCACCACACTCCTCGGCAGCAAATCCCACTGCCAAACAGCTCTTACTGCCAATTAGCTTCCAGGCCCAATTCGAAGGTTTGGACCTATAAAGCTTAAAGATCTCCAAAGAAGGAGACTCCACCACACTCCTCGGCAGCAAATCCCACTGCCGAACAGCTCTTACTGTCAGGAAATTCTTCCTAATGTTGAGGTGGAATCTTCTTTCTTGAAGTTGGAATCCATTGCTCCGTGTCCGCTTCTCTGGAGCAGCAGAAAACAACCTTTCACCCTCTTCTATATGACATTTGAACATGGCTATCATATCACCCCCTTCACCTTCTCTTCTCCAGGCTAAACATACCCAGCTCCCTAAGCCGTTCCTCATAAGGCATCGTTTCCAAGCCTTTGACCATTTGGGTTGCCCTCTTCTGGACACGTCCAAGGACAAGTTTGGGCCGGCCGGTATTCAGTGTTGGTTTTATACATGGCCGGGAATCGGGCAGGACAGTTCCAATTACACATAAAGCGCTTTGGTCCTTTTAAGGGAGAAAGAGGGTCGACTGAAGAAGGGTTAGGTGAACGGAGGAAAAGCAAAGTGCGGATCTAATTAATGGAGTTGGTTTGGGTCCTAGACCCCGAGCAGGAGAAAAGAAGCTTGCTCCACTCTCCCATGAGAAAACCCTTCCGGGACCTGAAGAGGGCTTGTCCGTCTGTGAAGACAGAAAACACCACAAAGGGCCCCCCCTTTCCTTGTACAATTGCTTCTTTTCTTTTCTTTATTTTTTTACAGTAATTTTTCCTTCGTTTTCACATAACAGATATATCACCGGTTTTTACATTTTCAACAAAGTTGTAACACTTTTTAACATACAAATAAAATAAAACGGATAACGTACAAAGAGACTTCCACACCTACTTTTGCTGTGTGTGTTTTTTTTTAAGGATCAATTTCTGTTTTCTGCAGTTTGTTCCTCTTTATTGTTAGACTAGTTTCCTTTCTATTTTGTTTTTTTTTTTATGTTCCATTTTATAAAAATACGTTTGTTCGTCGCTGATTTTCTTTCATTGTATATACATTGTAATTTGTCTTTTTCCTAAAATGAAGCCAATAAAGAGTTTTTATTTCCAACTATGAGGTGTCTTTATTTGTCAATATTTTCAATTCCCAATTTTTCCCAACTTTTCCCCATTCTTTCTCCTACAACTTGCTACCCTACTGTCTCAATCTAGATGTCAATTCCGCAATTCCCATATACGCCATCATTCTCCTACGCCACTCCTGTATCGTTGGAACTTAACCCTAACCCTAACCCTAACCTTAGCACAAGTGTGGAAGCAAGATCATAGAATCATAGAATCATAGAGTTGGAAGAGACCCTGAGGGCCATCCAGTCCAACCCCCTGCCAAGCAGGAAACACCATCCAAGCATTCTTGACATATGCCTGTCAAGCCTCCGCTTAAAGACCTCCAAAGAAGGAGACTCCGCCAAACTCCTTGGCAGCAAATCCCACTGCCGAACAGCTCTTACTGTCAGGAAGTTCTTCCTAATGTTGAGGTGGAATCTTCTTTCTTGTAGCTTGAATCCATTGCTCCGTGTCCGCTTCTCTGGAGCAGCAGAAAACAACCTTTCTCCCTCCTCTATATGACATCCTTTCATATATTTGAACATGGAATATTTATGGAGATGTCAATGATTCTATTATTCTATCTCGTTATATATTGTAACTATAGCACATCTCGATGTAACTTTGATATATTCTTCTCTTTTGCATGTGATTTGTTTCTGTAGTTCTTAGTGTTGCTTAATATGCTTTAGAGATTTATTTAATTATGTTACTTAAAGTGGAGTCCCTCATACTGGAAGAGACCACAAGGGCCATCCAGTCCAACCCCCCTGCCAAGCAGGAAACACCATCAAAGCATTCCTGACAGATGGCTGTCAAGCCTCTGCTTAAAGACCTCCAAAGAAGGAGACTCCGCCACACTCCTTGGCAGCAAATTCCACTGCCGAACAGCTCTAACTGTCAGGAAGTTCTTCCTAATGTTGAGGTGGAATCTTCTTTCTTGAAGTTTGAATCCTATTGATGCAGCCCAGAATTGCATTGGCTTTTTGAGCTGCTGCATCACACTGCTGACTCATTTCAAGTTGGTGGTCTACCAGGACTCCTAGATCCTTTTCACATGTACTGCTCTCAAGCCAGGTGTCCCCCATCCTGTATTTGTGACTTTCATTTTTTTTTTTTTGCCCTTACATTTCTCCTCGTTCAAATTCATCTTGTTTGCTTTGGCCCAGTTGTCTAATCTGTTCAGGTCATTTGGAAGTGCGATCCTGCCCTCTGGGGTATTGGCCACCCCTCCCAATTTGGTGCCGCCTGCCAACTTGCTCAGGATGCCCTCAAGCCCACCATCCAAGTCATTGATCAAGATGTTGATGAAGACTGGGCCCAAGACAGAACCCTGTGGCACCATCCTGTATCGTTGGAACTTAACCCTAGCCCTGGCACAAGTGTGGAAGCAAGATCAAGTTCCTACAATTGGCTTCTTTCAAATGAGCGGCGCAAAGAGATCTCTTACCTGGAAATTTGTTGACCTGGCCCGAGTAGATGGCATTATCGTGAAACGAGACCCCGTGCCAGTAAATGTCGCAGGGTATGCGGCGGCCAAATGGAAACTGGAGCAAAGAGATAAGAGACAAACACCTTTGAAGCGAATGCTACACGCAAGTAAGAAGCGATTGAGATATGCAATTCGATCGCCTGCGTTGACATGGGAGAAAGTCCCATTGGGCAGAGGAGGATTTACTTCCGAGCAGGCAGTTAACAGGATTGGTGGGCACATCGCCCCTTCTCTGTGATCTGGAAGATGCTTTCATCCTCTGACTCCCTGCGCCCGATTCCTCAAAAGGGAGCAGCACTGGACTCAGTTCTCATGGAAGAATCATAGAGTTGGAAGAGACCCCAAGGGTCATCCAGTCCAACCCCCCTGCCAAGCAGGAAACACCATCAAAGCATTCTTGACGTATGGCTGTCAAGCCTCTGCTTAAAGACCTCCAAGGAAGGAGACTCCACCACACTCCTTGGTAGCAAATTCCACTGCCGAACACCTCTTACTGTCAGGAAGTTCATAGAATCATAGAATCATAGAGTTGGAAGAGACCACAAGGGCCATCCAGTCCAACCCCCTGCCAAGCAGGAAACACCATCAAAGCATTCTTGACAGATGCCTGTCAAGACCTCCAAGGAAGGAGACTCCACCACACTTCCTTGGCAGCAAATCCCACTGCTGAACAGCTCTTACTGTCAGGAAGTTCTTCCTAATCATAGAATCCTAGAGTCGGAAGAGACCACAAGGGCCATCCAGTCCAACCCCCCTGCCAAGCAGGAAACACCATCAAAGCATTCTTGACATATGGCTGTCAAGCCTCTGCTTAAAGACCTCCAAAGAAGGAGACTCCACCACACTCCTTGGCAGCAAATCCCACTGCCGAACGGCTCTGACTGTCAGGAAGTTCTTCCTAATCATAGAATCATAGAGTCGGAAGAGACCACAAGGGTTCTTCCTAAGGTTGAGGTGGAATCTTCAAAGCAACAGGAGGCCTGTTGCTTAAACCAAGGTATATGAGAGCTGCCTGCAGATATTCATAAGAGGAAGAGTGGCACTTTGCGTGTGCTCAGAGGCTACTCCCCTTGCTCAGTGAAACACAATAGGATCCAGCCCCAGGGGATCCACATTCAGTCCTGCTTCCTTTCTGGGTGTGCATTTGGCAAGCCTTTAACTATGGCCTCCCTAAATTAAATTCATAGAATCATAGAATCACAGAGTTGGAAGAGACCCCAAGGGCCATCCAGTCCAACCCCCTGCCAAGCAGGAAACACCATCAAAGCATTCTTGACATGTGCCTGTCAAGCCTCTGCTTAAAGACCTCCAAGGAAGGAGACTCCACCACACTCCTTGGCAGCAAATCCCACTGCCGAACAGCTCTTACTGTCAGGAAGTTCTTCCTAATCATAGAATCCTAGAGTCGGAAGAGACCACAAGGGCCATCCAGTCCAACCCCCTGCCAAGCAGGAAACACCATCAAAGCATTCTTGACAGATGCCTGTCAAGACCTCCAAGGAAGGAGACTCCACCACACTCCTTGGCAGCAAATCCCACTGCCGAACAGCTCTTACTGTCAGGAAGTTCTTCCTAATCATAGAATCATAGAGTCGGAAGAGACCACAAGGGCCATCCAGTCCAACCCCCTGCCAAGCAGGAAACACTATCAAAGCATTCTTGACATATGCCTGTCAAGCCTCTGCTTAAAGACCTCCCAAGAAGGAGACTCCACCACACTCCTTGGCAGCAAATCCCACTGCCGAACAGCTCTTACTGTCAGGAAGTTCTTCCTGATGTTGAGGTGGAATCTTCGTTCTTGAAGTTTGAATCCATTGCTCCGTGTCCGCTTCTCTGGAGCAGCAGAAAACAACCTTTCTCCCTCCTCCATATGATATCCTTTCATATATTTGAACATGGCTATCATATCACCCCTTCACCTTCTCTTCTCCAGGCTAAACATACCCAGCTCCCTAAGCCGTTCCTCATAAGGCATCGTTTCCAGGCCTTTGACCATTTTGGTTGCCCTCTTCTGGACACGTTCCAGCTTGTCAGTATCCTTCTTGAACTGTGCTGCCCAGAACTGGACACAGTGCTCCAGGTGAGGTCTGACCAGAGCAGAATACAGTGGTCCTATTCCTTCCCTAGATCTAGATGCTATACTCCTCTTGATGCAGCCCAGAATCGCATTGGCTTTTTGAGCTGCTGCATCACACTGGGAGAAATACAGGGGGGTGCTGGGTGGAAGATTCAGTATAGTGGTACCTCGGGTTACAAATGCTTCAGGTTACAAACGCTTCAGGTTACAGACTCTGCTAACCCAGAAATAGTACCTCGGGTTAAGAACGTTGCTTCAGGATGAGAACAGAAATCGTGGTTTGGCGGCGCAGCGGCAGCAGGAGGCCCCATTAGCTAAAGTGGTGCTTCAGGTTAAGAACAGTTTCGGGTTAAGAACGGACCTCCAGAACAAATTAAGTTCTTAACCAGAGGTACCACTGTATGCACATTAGGGTGGGTCATAAAAAAACTTTTTGGGGGAAATGTTTCCTCCCTTGATCTTATTATATCAGGCGTATGGTATAAACATAGTCCAATTTCAAATTTGGGACCAATCGGTGAATATTGAGACCCTGATCCTACAGATTGAATTTTGCCTCACTACGAGTGATGAAAACATAGGAATTTATTCTCAGTATGTTAAATTGTGAACTAATAAACATAAATTTTAGATTTTATGTAGAGAAATAATAGTTGCCCACTCTTATTTTCTGCAGTATATATTTAAGATCAAACCATGTGGATCATTGACATGAAAAACCAATGGTTTTGAACAAATCATAGAATCATAGAGTTGGAAGAGACCCCAAGGGCCATCCAGTCCAACCCCCTGCCAAGCAGGAAACACCATCAAAGCATTCCTGACAGATGGCTGTCAAGCCTCTGCTTAAAGACCTCCAAAGAAGGAGACTCCACCACACTCCTTGGGAGCAAATTCCACTGCCGAACAGCTCTTACTGTCAGGAAGTTCTTCCTAATCATAGAATCATAGAGTTGGAAGAGACCACAAGGGCCATCCAGTCCAACCCCCTGCCAAGCAGGAAACACCATCAAAGCATTCCTGACAGATGGCTGTCAAGCCTCTGCTTAAAGACCTCCAAAGAAGGAGACTCCACCACACTCCTTGGCAGCAAATGCCACTGCCGAACAGCTCTTACTGTCAGGAAGTTCTTCCTAATGTTGAGGTGGAATTTTCTTTCTTGTAGTTTGAATGATATGGAACAATTAAGCAAACGGGGTACTAAACAAGTAAACATAAACAATAAACAATAAAACACCACTCATGTCTTGATTCAAAACATCACATTATACTTAATTACTTAGGTATATAAATTGTATAAATTGTACTAAATTGTACTGAGAATAAATCAGTCCAATTCCTATGTTTTCATCACTCGTAGCGAGGCCAAATTTCATTCTGTAGGAGCAGGGTCTCAATATTCACCGATTTGTCCCCAATTTGAAACTGGACTAGGTTTATACCATACGCCTGATATAAGATCGAGGGAGGAAACATTTTCCCCAAAAAGTTTTTTTTTATGACCCACCCTAATGCACCTTTGCCCGATTTACAAGGTTCCAGAATTCAGCTTTTCTCATTGCAGAGTTGAAATTTGGTGCCGGGTTGTCCTTTTTTTTGAAAAATAAATAAATCATGGGATGGAGGAAGCCAGCAGCAACTGCGTTGATGACCACATGGAAAGCCAACGTTGGTGACTGACCACACAGCTCCCATCCTCCCTGACCGCTGGCTATGCTGGCTTGGGGAGGCGGGGCTGGGACTAGAATCCGACAACACATTGGCTGTTCCTGGGCAGATTCTGCCAACCTGTCGCAATCCGAAACACCGGGAAGGCACCCATTTGGAGAAGGCTGTACTGGGGAGGCCCACATTCAAACCCCCCCACTGCTACCCCAACCAGAAGCTCACCAAGTGAAGTTGGGCCAACTCAACTGGGCCGTTGCGAGGACACAGAACATAAGAAGGAGGCCTGCTGGATGAGGCCAGGGGGCCCGTCGAGTCCAGCGTTCCTGTTCGCACAGTGGCCAACCAGAGCTTCACTGGACGCCCCCTGAATTCCGGTATTACGGACATCCAGTGAAGCCGAGTGCTTGAAGATGGAATAGACCAAAATAAAAATTATCGCAGAAAGACATGCACAGAATCATAGAATCATCGAATCCTAGAGTTGGAAGAGACCCCAAGGGCCATCCAGTCCAACCCCCTGCCAAGCAGGAAACTCCATCAAAGCATTCTTGACATACGTCTGTCAAGCCTCTGCTTAAAGACCTCCAAAGGAGGAGACTCCACCACACTCCTTGGCAGCAAATCCCACTGCCGAACAGCTCTTACTGTCAGGAAGTTCTTCCTAATGTTTAGGTGGAATTTTCTTTCTTGTAGTTTGAATCCGTTGCTCCGTGTCCGCTTCTCTGGAGCAGCAGAAAACAATGAGGTGGATTCTGATTTGGAGCATGAAGATAACAATGATGATGGGACGATACAGCACAAAATGGGACGATACAGCACTGGGACGATACAGCACAAAATGAAGCACACCACAAGGGAAAAGTTGATATTGCTTTACAAAAAGAGAAGCGGAGTACCCCTCCTTTGAGGAGGGAGCGACAGGAACCAAGGGAATTACAGATTTCCCACAAGGAGAAGGACATGAACAACTTAAGAAGGGGAGAAACTCAGGGGGGGCCTCATGGATATCTGGGGGGCAAAACACTGGACAAAGGGGGTGGGGTGAAGGAAGAATGGGAGTGTAATTATTAGGACGGATTATCAAGATCAAATTAGGATTGTCGACTACGGAACTTGCTGGATTGGAGGGAGGTAGCCGGAATTTGGGGAAGAAAGGTTATATTGGAATTTCATAGAATCATAGAATCCTAGAGTTGGAAGAGACCACAAGGGCCATCCAGTCCAACCCCCTGCCAAGCAGGAAACACCATCAAAGCATTCCTGACAGATGGCTGTCAAGCCTCTGCTTAAAGACCTCCAAAGAAGGAGACTCCACCACACTCCTTGGCAGCAAATTCCACTGCCGAACAGCTCTTACTGTCAGGAAGTTCTTCCTAATGTTTAGGTGGAATCTTCTTTATTGTAGCTTGAATCCATTGCTCCGTGTCCGCTTCTCTGGAGCAGCAGAAAACAACCTTTCTTCCTCCTCTAGAATCATAGGGTTGGAAGAGACGACAAGGGCCATCCAGTCCAACCCCCTGCCAAGCAGGAAACACCATCAAAGCAGTCTTTTTTTTAAAATAATTTTTTATTAGTTTTACAGATTACAAAAAAGATATATATAAGAGGCTTACATAGACAGATTTTCCACCTTCTTTCCACCCCCCTCCCATGGGCCCTCCCCTGCCACAGGAGAATCCCATGCAGGCGGGTAGTTGAAGATGGTCCATTTTGTAGTTGAGTTTATGTCCCCCCCTCCCCCACCCCACCCCCCAGAGTCCCCTCCTGCCACCAGAGAGCTCCAGGGGCAGAAAGGAGGGAGACAACCACCCAGCTATCCAGAAAGAAAAAAAACTATGCTAAAAAAAAAAAGAAAAAATTTCAGAAAAAATGATAAAAAAGACAGAAAACAATAATAAAAACAATCTTTTCCAAATTTACATTAATAAACCATATTTTGTGGGCTTCCCCTACCTCCCCCCTTTCCCGGTTTTCATCCCTTTACAGTGGAACCTCGGTTTATGAACACCTCGGTTTATGAATTTTCGGTTTATGAACGCCGTGGACCCATCTGGAACGGATTAATTCACTTTCTATTACTTTTAATGGGAAAGTTCGCTTCAGTTTATGAACGCTTCAGTTTATGTACTATCCTCTTTAACAGTTTCCTTATCTATAAACTACTTGCTTTTCCTCTTCATCAAATTTTTAAACTTAGCTAATACCATTTTCACTAAATCTCTTAATCCCTATAATTCATAATCCAATTCTCTTCCCTTGCCTAATTTTTCCCCCTCAATAGACTTCTTAAATTTTTTTAAATCCCTAGACTTCTTTTATTTTAACTTTCCCCATAATCAACTCTTGCACTCTAACAAATCCCAATATAACCTTTCTTCCCCAAATTCCGGCTACCTCCCTCCAATCCAGCAAGTTCCGTAGTCGACAATCCTAATTTGATCTTGATAATCCGTCCTAATAATTACACTCCCATTCTTCCTTCACCCCACCCCCTTTTTCCAGTGTTTTGCCCCCCAGATATCCATGAGGCCCCCCCTGAGTTTCTCCCCTTCTTAAGTTGTTCATGTCCTTCTCCTTGTGGGAAATCTGTAATTCCCTTGGTTCCTGTCGCTCCCTCCTCAAAGGAGGGGTACTCCGCTTCTCTTTTTGTAAAGCAACGTCAACTTTTTCCTTGTGGTGTCCTTCATTTTGTGCTGTATCGTCCCAGTCATCATCATTGTTATCTTCATGCTCCAAATCAGAATCCACCTCATTGTTTTCTGCTGCTCCAGAGAAGCGGACGCGGAGCAACGGATTCAAACTACAAGAAAGAAAATTCCACCTCAACATTAGGAAGAACTTCCTGACAGTAAGAGCTGTTCGGCAGTGGGATTTGCTGCCAAGGAGTGTGGTGGAGTCTCCTTCTTGGGAGGTCTTGAAGCGGAGGCTTGACAGGCATATGTCAAGAATGCTTGGATGGTGTTTCCTGCTTGGCAGGGGGTTGGACTGGATGGCCCTTGTGGTCTCTTCCAACTCTATGATTCTATGATTCTATGATTCATTGTCAAAATCATCCAGATTGCTGTCGCTGTCATTGTCGCCATCTTCCTCTTCCATTTCCATTTCCATATCTTCATCATCCGAAAAATCATATTCAGCAATCACCCTCCGAAATTGCCGCTTTAGTTCTTGCTGTTGGATCTCGTCTCGGCATAGATTCAACAGCAATAACTAGGGAGCTGGGTATGTTTAGCCTGGAGAAGAGAAGGTGAAGGGGTGATATGATAACCATGTTCAAATATATGAAAGGATGTCATATAGAGGAGGGAGAAAGGTTGTTTTCTGCTGCTCCAGAGAAGCGGACACGGAGCAACGGATTCAAACTACAAGAAAGAAAATTCCACCTAAACGTTAGGAAGAACTTCCTGACAGTCAGAGCTGTTCTGCAGTGGAATTTGCTGCCGAGGAGTGTGGTGGAGCCTCCTTCTTTGGAGGTCTTTAAGCAGAGGCTTGACAGCCATCTGTCAGGAATGCTTTGATGGTGTTTCCTGCTTGGCAGGGGGTTGGACTGGATGGCCCTTGGGGTCTCTTCCGACTCTATGATTCTATGATTAGGAAGAACTTCCTGACAGTAAGAGCTGTTCGGCAGTGGGATTTGCTGCCAAGGAGTGTGGTGGAGTCTCCTCCTTTGGAGGTCTTTAAGCAGAGGCTTGACAGGCATATGTCAAGAATGCTTTGATAGTGTTTCCTGCTTGGCAGGGGGTTGGACTGGATGGCCCTTGTGGTCTCTTCCAACTCTATGATTCTATGATTCTATGAACTTCCTGACAGTAAGAGGTGTTCGGCAGTGGAATTTGCTGCCAAGGAGTGTGGCGGAGTCTCCTTCTTTGGAGGTCTTGAAGCAGAGGCTCGACAGCCATATGTCAAGAATGCTTTGATGGTGTTTCCTGCTTGGCAGGGGGTTGGACTGGATGGCCCTTGGGGTCTCTTCCAACTCTCTACGATTCTATGATTCTAAGATAAAGCAGCTTTTAGTTACTGGCACTTTTGCTCTCAGCCCCTTCTTTTTTTCTTTCTTTTTTGCAAGCCCTGGTTGCAGTGCAGCCCCCCCATTCTCCATTGCACCTGTAGAGCCCATAGCTAAAGCAGCGCATTTTATGCATGGGGGGGTGGGGGGAGAGGGTGGCGTGGAGGCGAGAGCGAAAGGCAAAAACGCTTGAAACAGCTCTCAAACCCCTCCTATTTTCAAGAGAAGGTAAGGAACAAAGAGGAAAGGAAGGCCGGGGGGGGGGGGCAGCGAGCCACAGACCAGGAAATCAGGGATGAATGGGACATGACTTTGCATAGCTGCTGCAGCAGCTGCGTTGGCGAAACAATGCCGCTGTAACCATGGCAACGGCAACCCGGAAAGGATGCGCCGCCGTCAGCTGTTCCGCCTGTTTTCCAAGACCACCACCCTTGACATGAGTCAGCAGTGTGATGCAGCAGCTCAAAAAGCCAATGCAATTCTGGGCTGCATCAATAGGAGTAGAGCATCTAGATCTAGGGAAGTAATAGTACCACTGTATTCTGCTCTGGTCAGACCTCCCCTGGAGTACTGTGTCCAGTTCTGGGCACCACAGTTCAAGAAGGATACTGACAAACTGGAACGTGTCCAGAGGAGGGCAACCAAAATGGTCAAAGGCCTGGAAACAATGCCTTATGAGGAACGGCTTAGGGAGCTGGGTATGTTTAGCCTGGAGAAGAGAAGGTTAAGGGGTGATATGATAGCCATGTTCAAATATATCAAAGGATGTCATATAGAGGAGGGAGAAAGGTTGTTTTCTGCTGCTCCAGAGAAGCAGACACGGAGCAACGGATTCAAACTACAAGAAAGAAGATTCCACCTAAACATTAGGAAGAACTTCCTGACAGTAAGAGCTGTTCGGCAGTGGAATTTGCTGCCAAGGAGTGTGACGGAGTCTCCTTCTTTGGAGGTCTTGAAGCAGAGGCTCGACAGCCATATGTCAAGAATGCTTTGATGGTGTTTCCTGCTTGGCAGGGGGTTGGACTGGATGGCCCTTGTGGTCTCTTCCAACTCTATGATTCTATGATTCTATGAGTTCTTCGAAATGCCCCACTTGCCTGTTTACCTACCCCCCACACACCCAGAAAAAAAAATGCATTTACTAATTATAGTTATAATTATGGTTATGGGACCCAGGTGGCGCTGTGGGTTAAACCACAGAGCCTAGGGCTTGCTGATCAGAAGGTCGGCGGTTCGAATCCCTGCGACGGGGTGAGCTCCCGTTGCTCGGTCCCAGCTCCTGCCCACCTAGCAGTTCGAAAGCACGTCAAAGTGCAAGTAGATAAATAGGGAATCATAGCGGCGGGAATCATAGAATCCTAGAGTTGGAAGAGACCACAAGGGTCATCCAGTCCAACCCCCTGCCAAGCAGGAAACACCATCAAAGCATTCCTGACATATGCCTGTCAAGCCTCTGCTTAAAGACCGCCAAAGAAGGAGACTCCACCACACTCCTTGGCAGCAAATCCCACTGCCGAACAGCTCTTACTGTCAGGAAGTTCTTTCTAATGTTGAGGTGGAATCTTCTTTCTTGTAGTTTGAATCCATCGCTCCGTGTCCGCTTCTCTGGAGCAGCAGAAAACAACCTTTCTCCCTCCTCTATATGACATCCTTTTATATATTTGAACATGGTTATCATATCACCCCTTAACCTTCTCTTCTCCAGGCTAAACATACCCAGCTCCCTAGTTCTTGCTGTTGAATCTATGCCGAGACGAGATCCAACAGCAAGAACTAAAGCGGCAATTTCAGATGGTGATTGCCGAATATGATTTTTCGGATGATGAGGATATTGAAATGGAAATGGAAGAGGAAGATGGTGACAATGACAGCGACAGCAATCTGGATGATTTTGACAATGAATCATAGAATCATAGAATCATAGAGTTGGAAGAGACCACAAGGGCCATCCAGTCCAACCCCCTGCCAAGCAGGAAACACCATCAAAGCATTCTTGACATATGCCTGTCAAGCCTCTGCTTAAAGACCCCCAAAGAAGGAGACTCCACCACACTCCTTGGCAGCAAATTCCACTGCCGAACAGCTCTTACTGTCAGGAAGTTCTTCCTAATGTTGAGGTGGAATCTTCTTTCTTGAAGAAGGTAAACGGGAAGGTCAACGGCGTTTCCGTGCGCTGCTCCGGCTCGCCAGAAGCGGCTTTGTCATGCTGGCCACATGACCCGGAAGCTGTACGGCCTATAGAGCGAGATGAGCGCCGCAACCCCAGAGTCGGACACGACTGGACCCGATGGCCAGGGGTCCCTTTACCTTTTTAATGATGGTTATACGCCCCCTTTTTCCTCCAAAGGAGCTCCATGCGGTCTATATGCTCCTCATTTTATCCTCCCAGCAACCCTGGCAGGTTGGCAAGGCTGAGAGAGGCAAAGGTCACACCCCTTGGTCTCGCCCACATCCTCTGCCGCCTCGTCCCTTGCTGCCAACGTACGACCAGAGTGCCATTCACAGAACCCATCCCCATCTCCTCTTCACCTCCCCTCCCCCAAACCCACCTTCTCCCTTAAAGCTTTTGCACAAGACCCCCCCCCCAAAACCAGGCGAAACTCAGCTCAAGCACAATGGGACCACAAGCAGCCATGCTCAGCCACTGCGGCCTTGGCAAAACCAAACCCAGAGAGAGGTCCCTGCCCCGAGGAGCCTTCAGTTACTGTCACCCCCACCACTGTGGTATATTGAACTGGTGTGCAGGAGGAGGAGGAATTAAAGAACCTTTTAATGAGGGTGAAAGAGGAGAGCGCAAAATATGGTCTGAAGCTCAACATAAAAAAAAACAAGATCATGGCCACTGGTCCCATCACCTCCTGGCAAATAGAAGGGGAAGAAATGGAGGCAGTGAGAGATTTGACTTTCTTGGGCTCCTTGATCACTGCAGATGGTGACAGCAGTCACGAAATTAAAAGACGCCTGCTTCTTGGGAGAAAAGCAATGACAAACCTAGACAGCTTCTTAAAAAGCAGAGACATCACCTTGCCTACAAAGGTCCGTATAGTTAAAGCTATGGTTTTCCCAGTAGCGATGTATGGAAGTGAGAGCTGGACCATCAAGAAGGCTGATCGCCGAAGAATTGATGCTTTTGAATTATGGTGCTGGAGGAGACTCTTGAGAGTCCCATGGACTGCAAGAAGATCAAACCTATCCATTCTTAAGGAAATCAGCCCTGAGTGCTCCCTGGAAGGACAGATCGTGAAGCTGAGGCTCCAATACTTTGGCCACCTCATGAGAAGAGAAGAATCCTTGGAAAAGACCCTGATGTTGGGAAAGATGGAGGGCACTAGGAGAAGGGGACGACAGAGGACAAGATGGTTGGACAGTGTTCTCGAAGCTACGAACATGAGTTTGACCAAACTACGGGAGGCAGTGCAAGACAGGAGTGCCTGGCGTGCTATGGTCCGTGGGGTCACGAAGAGTCGGACACGACTAAATGACTAAACAACAACAAGCAGCATTTCAAAACCAAAAGGCAGAAGAGACAGCTTTGCAGATTCGTGGAATCACACAATGAGAGCCCCTGGCCCCTCTTCAACATCTTTACCAATGACTTGGATGATGGGCTTGAGGGCATCCTGAGCAAGTTTGCAGACGACACCAAATTGGGAGCGGTGGCTAATACCCCAGAGGACAGGATCACACTTCCAAATGACCTTAACAGATTAGACAACTGGGCCAAAGCCAACAAGATGAATTTTAACAGGGAGAAATGTAAGGGCAAAAAAAAATGAAAGGCACAAATACAGGATGGGGGACACCTGGCTTGAGAGCAGTACATGTGAAAAGGATCTAGGAGTCTTGGTAGACCACAGACTTGACATGAGCCAGCAGTGTGATGCAGCAGCTCAAAAAGCCAATGCAATTCTGGGCTGCATCAATAGGAGTATAGCATCTAGATCTAGGGAAGTAATAGTACCACTGTATTCTGCTCTGGTCAGACCTCACCTGGAGTACTGTGTCCAGTTCTGGGCACCACAGTTCAAGAAGGATCCTGACAAGCTGGAACGTGTCCAGAAGAGGGCAACCAAAATGGTCAAAGGCCTGGAAACGATGCCTTATGAGGAACGGCTTAGGGAGCTGGGTATGTTTAGCCTGGAGGAGAGAAGGTGAAGGGGGGATATGATAGCCATGTTCAAATATATGAAAGGATATCATATGGAGGAGGGAGAAAGGTTGTTTTCTGCTGCTCCAGAGAAGCGGACATGGAGCGATGGATTCAAACTTCAAGAAAGAAGATTCCACCTCAACACTAGGAAGAACTTCCTGACAGTCAGAGCTGTTCGGCAGTGGGATTTGCTGCCAAGGAGTGTGGTGGAGTCTCCTTCTTTGGAGGTCTTTAAGCAGAGGCTTGACAGGCATATGTCAGGAATGCTTTGATGGTGTTTCCTGCTCGGCAGGGGGTTGGACTGGATGGCCCTTGGGGTCTCTTCCAACTCTATGACTCTATGATTCTCTATGATTCTATGATTCCACCTAAACATTAGAAAGAACTTCCAGACAGTAAGAGCTGTTCAGCAGTGGAATTTGCTGCCAAGGAGTGTGGTGGAGTCTCCTTCTTTGGAG
The DNA here is from genome assembly GCF_963506605.1 of Zootoca vivipara. Taxonomy (NCBI): domain Eukaryota; kingdom Metazoa; phylum Chordata; class Lepidosauria; order Squamata; family Lacertidae; genus Zootoca; species Zootoca vivipara. Next base: position 319,896 of record NC_083294.1, on the reverse strand, counting down.
GTCTTTAAGCAGAGGCTTGACAGGCATACGTCAAGAATGCTTTGATGGTGTTTCCTGCTCGGCAGGGGGTTGGACTGGATGGCCCTTGTGGTCTCTTCCAACTCTATGACTCTATGATTCTCTATGATTCTATGATTCCACCTAAACATTAGAAAGAACTTCCTGACAGTAAGAGCTGTTCGGCAGTGGAATTTGCTGCCAAGGAGTGTGGTGGAGTCTCCTTCTTTGGAGGTCTTTTAGCAGAGGCTTGACGGGCATACGTCAAGAATGCTTTGATGGTGTTTCCTGCTCGGCAGGGGGTTGGACTGGATGGCCCTTGGGGTCCCTTCCAACTCTATGATTCTATGAGCTGCAGCCAGAATGGTCAGTGGTCAAGGCTACTTGGGACGCTTGTCCAAAGCATATGGAGAGCACCCGGTTGGGGGAAATGGATGCAAAGGAACAAAGATACACATCTCTAACCAACCTAAAAATGGTGTCCAGGTAGCCCCGAGATAAAAGGCTTCTGGGAAACGATTTACAATGAGTTGAAGAAAGTATTGAAGAATACATTTTTGGAAAAAAGCCTTTTTACTTGGTATAGTTGGGGATGAAATCCCAAGAAAAGATGTCAATTTTTTTTAATGTACGCCACTACGGCAGCAAGGATTCTAATTGCGAAATACTGGAAGAAAAATGAATTTCCTACTGTAGAAGAATGGCAAATGAAGATGACGGACTTGATGGAACTCGCGGAACTGACAGGAAGACTCCGGGACCAAGCAGATGAGATGACGGAGGAAGATTGGAAGAAATTCAAATTATATTTAGGGAAATATGTCTGAACATAAAAGACTGAGTACCTATGAGAATAATTTGTTGTTAAGGCATTAGGGAAGAACAAGATGGGAGGGGAAAAAGAATAAATGAACTAAATTTAAAGGACCGGGGTAAAAAGAGGAGGAATAATAATATGGCGGTTAATATTTGCAACGAATAAGAAACTGCTCAAGACGATTTGAAAAGGGAAATCTGTTAGAAGGGATTTGGGGAAGCACTAGAAACAATGGTTGTAAGAGTTGAATTAAGCTGATACTTGTTTAGATGTATTTTTATTTTCCTGTTTCTTTATTTGTATTGTATTTTTTCTTAGAATCATAGAATCATAGAGTTGGAAGAGACCACAAGGGCCATCCAGTCCAACCCCTTGCCAAGCAGGAAACACCATCAAAGCATTCCTGACAGATGGCTGTCAAGCCTCTGCTTAAAGACCTCCAAAGAAGGAGACTCCACCACACTCCTTGGCAGCAAATCCCACTGCCGAACAGCTCTTACTGTCAGGAAGTCCTTCCTAATGTTGAGGTGGAATTTTCTTTCTTGTCGTTTGAATCCGTTGCTCCGTGTCCGCTTCTCTGGAGCAGCAGAAAACAACCTTTCTCCCTCCTTTATATGACATCCTTTGATATATTTGAACATGGTTATCATATCACCCCTTAACCTTCTCTTCTCCAGGCTAAACATACCCAGCTCCCTTGTTATTTGTTCTTTCTATTTTTCTTATCTGTTTTATGTGTGATGTTGTTGTGTACATAAAACCAATGAAAATTATTTTCATTAAAAAAAAAATGGTGCCCAGGTCCAGGGGGGATGTTTCAAAAATGCAATTTTTGATATTCTTGGCTCCAGAACAGGACAAAGTCTGCCTTGCATCTCATAAGGCAAGGGCTCCCCCTTCAGGCCAGAAAAAAAAAGACAGCCGCATAACATCCTCATGTTCCCTGCTCCAGATACACCAGAACGGGACCTAATGGGCACAGCATTGTCTGCTTTCTTGGCTAATTATGCTAATTCCTTGATATTATGCAAATAGCATGGCAGATGAAGGTGTCATCTTGTTCCAAAAGGGATTTGTTCAGCAGACTTTTCAGAAGCGTGATCCGTTCTGATTAACGCCGGCAATACATAAATTCCCCCGGCGAGACTTCTGTTTTCCACCTCTGCAAATGACTTCAGCAAGTCAGTATGCAAACGCGCCGGTCTCGTTAGCACAAAATCCAATTTTAACTGACCTCGTTCTTACCGCTAAGTCTCCCCGCCGACACTCGCTGTCAAGTTGCAAGAACGGCTTCGGGCATTTTTTTAGGAAGCAATGTAAAAAGAATCTTGCTGGCCACAATATTAATCTCAGAAACCGGAGGGAAATGTTTGGTGAAAACAGGGCCCCCAAACTTGATCCCACCCTTACCCCACAGCAGTACGTGAAAGAAGAAGATTCCACCTCAACATTAGGAAGAACTTCCTGACAGTAAGAGCTGTTCGGCAGTGGAATTTGCTGCCAAGCTATGTGGTGGACATAGCTGCCAAGTTTTCCCTTTTCTCGCGAGGAAAATCCCTTTTAAAAAGGGATAACTTGGCAGCTATGGTGGTGGAGTCTCCTTCTTTGGAGGTCTTTAAGCAGAGGCTTGACAGCCATATGTCCAGAATGCTTTGATGGTGTTTCCTGCTTGGCAGGGGGTTGGACTGGATGGCCCTTGGGGTCTCTTCCAACTCTGTGATTCGATGAATAATACTACTTGCAGACCATCCACTTACAAGTTTGAGCTGAGCGGAGGGTCAGGGCCACTTCGAGCCACCCAGTTCAGGCATCTCTACTGACCAACTGTCAGGACAGGATTTGCGTGGAGAGGGACATATGGCTTTTCTATAAAAGTGGGACTGGGGCTTTTCCTTAAAGAAATATATGGATAGATGATAGATGATAGATAGATAGATAGATCAGTGGATTTGTAACTGGCTGACTGACCGAACCCAAAGGGTGCTCATCAATGGCTCCTCCTCATCCTGGAGAGCAGTGACTAGTGGGAAGAGCCACAGGGTTCTGTCTTGGGCCCAGTCTTATTCAACATCTTTATCAATGACTCGGATGATGGGCTTGAGGGCATCCTGAGCAAGTTTGCAGACGACACCAAATTGGGAGCGGTGGCTAACACCCCAGAGGACAGGATCACACTTCAGAATGACCTGAACAGATTAGGCAACTGGGCCAAAGCAAACAAGATGAATTTTAACAAGGAGAAATGTACGGTACTACACTTGGGCAAAAAAAAAAATGAAAGGCACAAATACAGGATGGGAGACGCCTGGCTTGAGAGCAGTACATGTGAAAAGGATCTAGGAGTCTTGGTAGACCACAAACTTGACATGAGTCAACAGTGTGATTCAGCAGCTAAAAAAGCCAATGCAATTCTGGGCTGCATCAATAGGAGTATAGCATCTAGATCAAGGGAAGTAATAGTACCCCTGTATTCTGCTCTGGTCAGACCTCACCTGGAGTACTGTGTCCAGTTCTGGGCACCACAGTTCAAGAAGGATACTGACAAGCTGGAACGTGTCCAGAGGAGGGCAACCAAAATGGTCAAAGGCCTGGAAACGATGCCTTATGAGGAACGGCTTAGGGAGCTGGGTATGTTTAGCCTGGAGGAGAGAAGGTGAAGGGGTGATATGATAGCCATGTTCAAATATATAAAAGGATGTCATATGGAGGAGGGAGAAAGGTTGTTTTCTGCTGCTCCAGAGAAGCGGACAAGGAGCAATGGATTCAAACTTCAAGAAAGAAGATTCCACCTCAACATTAGGAAGAACTTCCTGACAGTAAGAGCTGTTCGGCAGTGGAATTTGCTGCCAAGGAGTGTGGTGGAGTCTCCTTCTTTGGAGGTCTTTAAGCGGAGGCTTGACAGCCATCTGTCAAGAATGCTTTGATGGTGTTTCCTGCTTGGCAGGGGGCTGGACTGGATGACCCTTGTGGTCTCTTCCTTCTCCATTCCGCTTCCCTATAAAGCAGACAGGAGACCTCCAAAGAAGGAGACTCCACCACACTCATTGGCAGCAAATCCCACTGCCGAACAGCTCTTACTGTCAGGAAGTTCTTCCTAATGTTGAGGTGGAATCTTCTTTCTTGTAGTTTGAATCCACTGCTCCGTCTCCGCTTCCCTGGAGCAGCAGAAAACAACCTTTCACCCTCCTCTATATGACATCCTTTTATATATTTGTCTAATCTGTTAAGGTCATTTTGAAGTGTGATCCTGTCCTCTGGGGTATTAGCCACCCCTCCCAATTTGGTGTCATCTGCAAACTTGCTCAGGATGCCATCAAGCCCATCATCCAAGTCATCGATAAAGATCATAGAATCGTAGAGTTGGAAGAGACCCCAAGGGCCATCCAGTCCAACCCCATGCCAAGCAGGAAACACCATCAAAGCATTCTTGACATATGCCTGTCAAGCCTCTGTTTAAGACCTCCAAAGAAGGAGACTCCACCACACTCCTTGGCAGCAAATTCCACTGTCGAACAGCTCTTACTGTCAGGAAGTTCATAGAATCATAGAATCATAGAGTTGGAAGAGACCACAAGGGCCACCCAGTCCAACCCTCTACCGAGCAGGAAACACCATCAAAGCATTCTTGACATATGCCTGTCAAGCCTCTGCGTAAGGACCTCCAAAGAAGGAGACTCCACCACACTCCTTGGCAGCAAATCCCACTGCCGAACCGCTCCTACTGTCAGGAAGTTCTTCCTAATGAATCCAGGCAGGCGGACCTGGAATGAGGGCAGGGTCCGCCTGGCAGAAACACCCAAGGCCAGAAATTGGTGACAAAATACCCCTTTCCTGTACTCTTCTACAGAAAGGAGACCCTCCCTAAAACACGTTGCCTGCAGGGCCCAGGGGACAGAATCCTGGAGTCTCCTCGCCCAATGATAAAAAAAGGGGAGGGTGATAACCTTGTGTGCCCCCGTGAGTTCTACGGAGCATAGGCTAGTCCAGGCACCCCCAAACTGCGGCCCTCCAGATGTTTTGGCCTACAACACCCACGATCCCTAGCTAACAGGACCAGTGGTCAGGGAAGATGGGAATTGTAGTCCAAAACATCTGGAGGGCTGTTTGGAGATGCCTTGGTGGGCTCTTGTGTTTGCATCCTGCTTGCATGTTTAGATGGATTAGATGGGCCACTGGCCTGATCCAGCAGGCTCTTCGCGGGTTCTTAAGAAATAAATGAATAAAACTAATTCGGGGCATGACAAATGGCTTCAGGATCCGCCAAATTTGGAGGATGGATGGCGGCTAACAGATTGAGGTTGAATCCCGACAAGACAGATTGAGGTTGAATCCCGACCCAAACCAGCATGCCAAGGAGTCACAGAATCATACCTCTACCTCTCTTTCAAATCAGAACCAGTGAAGGCGGCGAAGGTCCTGTGTGAGTGCCTGGAGGCGGTTGGAGGTTGGATGGCGGCTAACAGATTGAGGTTGAATCCTGACAAGTTTGTTTGTGGGGGACAGGAGGCGGGCGGGTGTGGAGGACTCCCTGGTCCTGAATGGGGTAACTGTGCCCCTAAAGGACCAGGTGCGCAGCCTGGGAGTCATTCTGGACTCACAGCTGTCCATGGAGGCGCAGGTCAATTCTGTGTCCAGGGCAGCTGTCTACCAGCTCCATCTGGTACGCTGGATGAGACCCTACCTGCCCGCGGACTGTCTCGGCAGAGTGCTGCATGCTCTGGTTATCTCCCGCTTGGACTACTGCAATGCGCTCCACGTGGGGCTACCTTTGAAGGTGACCCGGAAACTACAACTAATCCAGAATGCGGCAGCTAGACTGGTGACTGGGAGCGGCCGCCGAGACCACATAACACCGGTCCTGAAAGACCTACATTGGCTCCCAGTACGTTTCCGAGCACAATTCAAAGTGTTGGCGCTGACCTTGAAAGCCCTAAACGGCCTCGGTCCAGTATACCTGAAGGAGCGTCTCCACCCCCATCGTTAAAGACCTCCAAAGAAGGAGACTCCACCACACTCCTTGGCAGCAAATCCCACTGCCGAACAGCTCTTACTGTCAGGAAGTACGGAAGGAGCGTCTCCACCCCCATCGTTCTGCCCGGACACTGAGGTCCAGCGCCGAGGGCCTTCTGGCGGTTCCCTCGTTGCGAGAAGCCAAGTTGCAGGGAACCAGGTAGAGGGCCTTCTCGGTGGTGGCGCCCGCCCTGTGGAACGCCCTCCCACCAGACGTCAAAAAGGAAAACAACTACCAGACTTTTACAAGACATCTGAAGGCAGCCCTGTTCAGGGAGGCTTTTAATGTTTAATAGATTATTGTGCTTTAATTTTCTGTTGGAAGCCGCCCAGAGTGGCTGGGGAAACCCGGCCAGATGGGCGGGGTATAACTAAATTAATATTATTATTATTATTAAATTGAGGCATGTCAAATTTTTATTGTTTCCGCTCTGTTTGCAGGAAGAAGGGGGGGGGGAAGCCCAGTTTTGTTCCTAAGTGCCTGCAGAAGGGTTGGACTCTGTTCTTGCTCCTGGTCAATGCCTACGCAATGAAAACCGGAAAGACACCATTCGGCTGGGGTCCATTCCTGCCTCCTAACATTGGTTGCCGACCGTGAGGTCATTACAAAGGCATTGCGCGGCGCAGTGATGTCACAATCGCCATTGTGCTCAACTGGACATTATGAGGAAAGCAAGGTGAAATTGACCCAGAGCCGCAAAACCAAGACACACCAGGACACTGTTGGGCAACCTTTTGAGCTTGGTGTGTCAAAATTCGCCAAAAAACCGAGCATAACTCGGGTGGTGTGTCACTTCGAGGAAAAAAACCATACTTTCGCGATATTTATAGTTTAAATAACAAAAATGTATAATTGTAATTTATACTGTAACTGTATTTAATAAACCGAAAACTAATTATTTAACCAAACCAAACCAAAAACCCCTTATTTATCACAAAGTGCCCAGAGTTGTTGAGCTTTTTTGGGGGGGGAACTGCTGACCAAAGTTTTGGAGGGTTTTTTTGGGGGGTGCCAAAGTTGCTTTGCTTTTGGGGACGGGTGCCCCAAAGCTGCTGCGCTTTTTGGGGGGGGGAGAGAACAGAAATAATACCTTCGCTGGAACTAACACGCGGCACCGACATAGTCTGCCAAAGCGCCAAAAAACCCAGCACAGAATGGGTTAAAAAACAAACGCCGTTACACCCAATCATTGTCTGCCAAAGCGCCAGAAAGGAAGAAAAAGAGCACAGAACGGGTTAAAAAACCAATCTCTGGCTACCAGCAACAACAACAACAAAAACCAGCACAGAAAGGGTTAAAAAACCAATCTCTGGCTACCAGCAACAGCAACAACAACAAAAACCAGCACAGAAAGGGTTAAAAAACCAATCTCTGGCTACCAGCAACAACAACAACAAAAACCAGCACAGAAAGGGTTAAAAAACCAATCTCTGGCTACCAGCAACAATAACACCAAAAAAAAAAGGATCCAGGTTTTAACAGCGGAGACAAGCTCTAGTGAGACAAGCTGTAGGAGGGGGGGAGAACAAATGGGGGGAAAACAAGAAGAAGAAGAAGAAGAAGAAGAAGAAGAAGAAGAAGAAGAAGAAGAAGAAGAAGAAGAAGAAGAAGAAGAAGAACAGCATGAATGGGCCAATGGGGCACGTGCCAGCAGTGACGGCTCTGCGTGTCATGTCTGACACGCGTGTCATAGGTTCGCCATCACTGCACCAGGAGGTCCTGGTACGTGTCCAGTTTAGACTTCCACAACATTCCGATGCTGGTGGGGACTGATGGGAGCTGGAGTCCAAAACAGAGTTTTGAGATAGATAGACCCCTTGCTTGCATCCAACATGTCTTCAGAATCGGGGAATGGGTGCATAATCAAAGGCGCATGGGCATCGGCCTTGGCCCAGCCAGTGCCCTCCAGCTGTTGGTGAAGCCTGGCGTACACTATGAATCATAGAGTTGGAAAAGACCACAAGGGTCATCCAGTCCATAGAATCATAGAATCGTAGAGTTGGAAGAGACCACAAGGGTCATCCAGTCCAACCCCCCTGCCAAGCAGGAAACACCATCCAAGCATTCTTGACAATATGCCTGTCAAGCCTCTGCCTAAAGACCTCCAAAGAAGGAGACTCCACCACACTCCTTGGCAGCAAATTCCACTGTCGAACAGCTCTGACTGTCAGGAAGTTCTTCCTAAGGTTGAGGTGGAATCTTCTTTCTTGTAGTTTGAATCCATTGCTCCGTGTCCGCTTCTCTGGAGCAGCAGAAAACAACCTTTCTCCCTCCTCCATATGACACCCTTTCCTATATTTGAACATGGCTATCATATCACCCCTTAACCTTCTCTTCTCCAGCTGCCGTCGGGACTCCAACTCCCATCAGCCCCCGCCAGCCAGGCCAACGGCGGGGGTATGATGGGAGTCGGAGTCCAGTTCTCTCGGCGGTCTGCTCCAGCTGCGAGGCTGCTCTTGCGATGGGGAAGGGGGCTTCCATCCAGGCATAGGCAACGTTTGGCTCCCCGATGTTGTGGAACTTCGACTCCCATGATCCGTCGCTCACAGGGCCAGCGGTCAGGGATCATGGGAGTTGTAGTTCCAAAACACCGGGGAGCAAAGGCTGCCTATGCCTGGCCCTGGGACAGGCATAGGCCAGTGTTTCTCAACCAGTGTGCCTCCAGATGTTTTGGGACTACAACTCCCATCATTCCTGACCAGTGGCCTTGCTAGCTAGGGATGATGGGAGTTGTAGTCCCAAAACATCTGGAGGCACACTGGTTGAGAAACACTGGCATAGGCAACCTTTGGCTCCCCGATGTTGTGGAACTACGACTCCCATGATCCCTCGCTCACAGGGCCAGCGGTCAGGGATCATGGGAGTTGTAGTTCCAAAAA